>NC_133371.1:1981467-2038868 GCF_049309525.1 Garra rufa | reverse complement strand
GTTTGCGTATTCTACGCCAGAGCGCGTTCACATGTCACGAGCCGGATGCTAAACTCGTGCTCAGGACAGATGGACGTGGCTGTGTATCAAAGGTAAAAAATGATATAAATACTGTTCAGTTTCTTGCAAAAATCAATCGTTTCGTATCTTAGGACATCAATGTATCGTCACGAGTCGCAGGGTGTAATTTGGATTTGTCTGTTCATGTTTTTGTTTACTTTTAAAGGTCTGGTGCCCATCCACATCCATTATTTGGCTGGCATACTGCACCGGTTTTCCTTAAAAAACTTAGTGTGTCACCTACATCTTGGATGCCCTGGGGGTAAGCAGGTAAACATCAAATTTTCATTTTTGGGTGAACTATCCCTTTAAGAGCCGGGGGTTAAACGTTTTTAAATTTGAAGATCAGTGTAAATTTAACTTATTTTGTCTTCATGGAAACATATAAGTATCTTCTGTAGCTTCTATATATATATATATATATATATATATATATATATATATATATATATATATATATATATAGGTAAGATAAAAAAATACACATTTTTATTCTGTTCAAAAGTTTTCACCCCGGCTCTTAATGCATTTTGTTTCCTTCTGAAGCATCAGTGAGTGTTTGAACCTTCTGTAATAGATGCATATGATTCCCTCAGTTGTCCTCAGTGTGAAAAGATGGATCTCAAAATCACACAGTCATTGTTGGAAAGTGTTCAAATACACAAAAATGCTGAAAAAACAAAGAATTTGTGGGTCCCGAAAGAGTTTTCTGAAGAACAGCAAGGAGTTTAACTGTTCAGGAAAAAAACAAGGGACTAATGAACAACTGTCACTAAACGAACAAACACAGCTGTGGATCCTTAAGAATCAAGTGTATGTAAACTTTTGAACAGGGTCGTTTTTTATAAATTCAACAATTATTTTCTCTTGTGGACTATATGTAAATGTCTTCTATGTGAAATATCTTATTCAGGTCAGTAGTAAATAAAAATAGCATGCATTTTGTATGATCCCTCCCATTTTAAAACAATGAACATTGTGTATTTAAACTTTTGACTTCAACTGTATAATGTTTAAAAGTTTGGTAAGACCTTCTCTTCAGTTTCCTGGCCAAGCACAAGGCCACAGTGGTGAACACCATCCTCACCTCAAGTGTGAAGTTTAGAGTAAAATTGTGTGTTTGATGAATCAGGCCTGCAAAAGAGCTTTATATGTGTACAAGGACAGTCTGACACTGCTTCAGTCTCTAGTGTGTGTTTGGCTTGAAGCAACATCCATCAGAGCTTGAGAAAGCTGATACTGTCCAGAGAATAGTGTGCATGTATGCATGTTTATAACTTTACTTTAAAGCTTTTCTCTAAAGGCTTTTAAAAGCTAAATTGATATTTAACAGGCCACAAGATAAGAGGGTTTGTTCAGATGCAGAACTCATCTGGGGTTTGGTAATGCAGAAGTTAAAACAAACAGTGGCTCAAAGTGCAGCAGAATTGGCACATAGACTTTGTTGATTGCCAATTATTCTGTTTTATTTTTTTTTTTCTGCAGGATGTGCGGAGAGTACCAGGCATCACTCCCTCCATTAAATCATCAGAGAGCAGTGAGAAACGGCCTTTCATGTGTTCTTACCCCGGCTGCAGTAAGAGATACTTCAAACTGTCCCATCTGCAGATGCACGGCAGGAAACACACAGGTGAGATGGCACCATATGAGGACGATACAAAAAAATATGAGTTTTCCAGTTTCATTTCGGGGTCACAAACAAGCCTGCTTTTATAGTCTAGATTGAGATATTTTTCCTTTTAAAAAGAGCAGCAGGTAAGATTTACAGTGTTATGCAACATGCATAACAAAGTCATAATTCATACGTGAATCTATTTTTTCAGACATTGATTCAATTAGAAGATGTGAAAATTTCTCCATTGCTTAAAAACATAAATTCATGAGATCAGGTCCCTGGACATTTGAATTTCAGCTCTCAGGAATGTCTTTATTCTAGTGACGGTGTGAGTCTGATAACAGCAATGATTCACAACCATGAATAAGCACACACACAAACACACACACACACACACACACGCACGCACGCACGCACGCACGCACGCACGCATGCACACACACACACACACACACACACTTCACTAGAAGTAGGCATACGCTCACTTAGTACTGTTTTATCAAATCAAAGAAAGAAAAAACACACCCTAAAAAAGACACTATACAGTAAATATTAGTCATTGCAGCACAATTATTATTTAGATTAATAAATACTGTAAGAAATACACTACCGTTTAAAAGTTTGGGGTCAGTAAGACTTGTAATAGTCTTTAAAAGAAGTCTCTTATGCTCATCAAGGCTGCATTTATTTGATTAAAAATACAGAAAAAAACAGTAATATTGCAAAATGTTTTTACAATATAAAATAATGTTTTTTTATTTTAACATACTTTAAAATAGAATTTATTCCTGTGATGAAAAGCTGAATTTTTATCAGCTGTTACTCCAGTGTTAAATGATCTTCAGAAATCATTCTAATATGCTGATTTATTATTAGAATGATCAATGTTGGATAATATCAACAGTTGTGCTGCCAAATATTTTTTGGAACCTGTGATTTTTTTTTCAGGATTCGTTCATGAATAACAAGTTTAAAAAGTACAGTGTTTATTCAAAATATATTTTTTTTATAACAATATAAATTATTTATTATTAACTTTTAATAAACTTTTAATTATTAACTTAATACATCCTTGGTGAATAAAAGTATTAAAAAAAAAGAAACAATAAAAATGTACTGACCCCAAACTTTTGAATGGTAGGTTATATAGTTTGTTGTGAGTTAAAGTTGGTTAATGTATCAGCTAATGGGACCTTATTGTAAAATGTTACCAAAAATGTTTTCATTCACACAAAAACTGATATATTTCTTGTTTCTATTACAATTAATTAGAAGATAGACATTGTAGATTGTTAAATTAATAAATGTAAATATGCATTTTTTGTTATTTTTATCACAGAAAATACCATGGTGATTTTACTGTACTGTAAACTACCATTTGGTAAGATAATAACTAATTAACTATAATTAATAAATACTGTAACACATGCTTTGCTTATTTTTTTTTGCTAAAGAACTAAGTACAGTTGCAGTCAAAAGTTTACATACACCTTGCAGAATCTGCAAAATGTTAATTATTTGACCAAAATAAGAGGGATCATACAAAATGCATGTTATTTTTTATTTAGTACTGACCTGAATAAGATAAAAAACCCGAAACATTTACATTTAGTCCAAAAGAGAAAATTATAGTTGAAATTATAAAAATGACCCTGTTCAAAAGTTTACACACACTTGATTCTTAATACTGTGTGTGTGTGTGTGTGTGTGTGTGTGTGTGTGTAAACTTTTGAAATTCAACTATTATTTTCTCTTGTGGACTATGCAAACGTCTTTTATGTGAAACATCTTATTCATGTCAGTACTAAATAAAAATATTATGCAATTTTGTATGATCTCTCTTATTTTGGTTAAATAATTAGCATTTTGCAGATTCTGCAAGGTGTATGTAAACGTTTGACCTCAACTAAATTGTAAATTGTTACTGAAATTTAAGTTGCATAGAAACTGACCTATTTCTATCATTGTTATTATTCTAATAATTAGAAGCATTGGATAAAAGTGTCTCGCACATGAACAAATGTAAATGTTCATTGCTGGAAATGTTATATAAAATAATTCTATTTTCTACCACAGAAACCATAATTGGTTTCAGTAAAACAATAATAAAATATAAGAATAATAGATCAATATAGGTCTTAAGTTGCCTTTCTGTCATTTTTGATTAATTTATTTTAAAGATACTGGTGGTAATACCATTTTACCTCTGGAGCATCTCTATTTTGGCGCAATGTTACCATAGTAAATGATTTGTCTCACCAAATTCTTTGAATCACCAACATTACTAAGAAACATCTGGAGTGAGTAATATGTGACCTCATGGCATGTACAGTTTTAAAGATAAATGCATGATTTATGACATTTTGTGTTCCAACAATATAAATGCTCCGTTCAAACGGCGCCCCCTTGTGGAAGCTTCATGTTAATGGCAGCGTTTACACTCATGTCCACACATCAGTCCTCTAACACATATGGTCAGTTATGGACTAACGTTGTTCTCTGTCATGTGCAGGTGAAAAGCCCTACCAGTGTGACTTCACAGGCTGCGGCCGCAGGTTTTCCAGATCTGACCAACTCAAGAGACACCAGCGCAGACACACAGGTTAGACACGGTTAAACACTCCAGGACAGAAATATTGGAGTTTTGTGCTCTGAAGTCATTTATGAGATTGCACAAAATGTTTTTTATAATGGAAAAAAGGTTCTTTAGATTAATAAAATATTCTTTACACTAAGAAAAAAGTGACTGAAAGGACACTAAAAAAGGTGGTTCTATGACACTACTGCCTAAAACCCTTTTGGAACCTTTCATTTTTAAGTATAGTTTACTCTTAAAGGGATAGTTCACCCAAAAATAAAAATCATGTCATTAATAACTCACCCTCACTTTGTTACAAACCTGCAAGACCTTCGTTCATCGTCGGAGCACAAATTAAGATATTTTTGATGAAGATCAAGAGCTTTCTGACCCCGCATAGACAGAAATGCAACTGACATGTTCAAGGCTCAGAAACGTAGTAAGGATATCATTAAAATAATTAAAATAGGAACTACATGAGGGTATTTAATGACAGTATTTTCCGTTTTGGGGAGAACTGTCTTTAAATGTCACATATGCTATTTGAATATAAAGAAAGAAAGACAGCCCAGAAGAGTAAGACTGAATTTTATATTAAATTCAACTGTGAATAGTTGTTCATGAGTCCCTTGTTTGTCCTGAACAGTTAAACTGGCCGCTGTTCTTCAGAAAAATCCTTCAGCTCCCAGAAATTCTTTGGTTTTTCAGCATTTTTGTGTTCCAACAATGACTGTATGATTTTGAGATTTATCTTTTGACACTGAGGACGACTGAGGGACTCATATGCAACTATTACAGAAGGTTCAAACGCTCACTAATGCTCCAAAAGGAAAGACGATGCATTAAGAGCCGGGGGGTGAAAACTTTTGAACTGAATGAAGATGAGTACATTTTTTTTATTTTGCCTAAATATCATATTTTTTTTCATTTAGTACTGCCTTTTCAGAAGCTACAGTAGACACTTACATGTTTCCCAGATGACAAAATAAGTTCATTTTAAGTGTCTTACTCTTCTGGGAAGACAGCCCAAAGTTAATAGTGACTCGTCTTGTACTCAGGGGCATACCCAATTTTTGTCCAATCAGATGCTTTACATTGAGATTGCCCCACCCACTAATTCCAGCTGTCATATATCCCTCACTTGCATAAAGTATGTAAAGCCCACCACAGCTGTCTGTCTCTGTCTCCTGCTTTGCTCCTATAGGTGTCAAACCCTTTCAGTGTGAGACATGTCAAAGAAAGTTTTCACGCTCAGACCATCTGAAGACCCACACTCGGACTCATACAGGTAAAACAAGTGCGTAAGCCTTTTTTTCTCAAAACCATTTGATCTATTTGTTGCATATGCATTGATTTTATTACAGCGCATCACTGAAATGTGTTCCTGTGGTTGTCAGGTGAGAAGCCGTTTACGTGCCGCTGGCCCAGCTGTCAGAAAAAGTTTGCCCGCTCAGATGAGCTGGTCAGACATCACAGTATGCATCAGAGAAACGTGAGCAAACTCCAGCCTGCTGTTTGAGACGCTGTACATATAAACACACACACACACACACACACACACACACACACACACACGCTGAAACACTCTCAACAGTCAAGACCTGTCAGTCAGTAAACTGCACTGCTGATAACATGAAGTCACAGCAAAATGCAAATTTACTACATTATTTACTACAGCATCCCTGTAAAAATCAAATGGTGCTGAATGCATACAGTTGAGGTCAAAAGTTTACATACTGCAAAATATCATTATTTTAGCAAAATAAAAGGGATCATACAAAATGCATGTTATTTTAAATTAAGTAAAGACCTGAATAAGATATTTCACATAAAAGATCTTGGCATTTAATATACGAGAAAATAAGTTGAATTTATAAAAATGACCCCGTTCCAAAGTTTACATGCATTAACTGGATACACAGCTGGGGTTTTTTGTTTAGTGATAGTTGTTCATGAGTCCCTTGTTTGTCCTGAACAGTTAAACTGCCTGCTGTTCTTCAGAAAAATCTATCAGCTCCCATAAATTCTTTGGTTTTTCAGCATTTTTGTGTATTTGAACCCTTTCCAACAATGATTGTATGATTCTGAGATCCATCTTTTCACACTGAGGACAACTGAGAGACTCTATTACAGAAGGTTCAAACACGGATGCTTCAGAGGGAAAGACAATGCATTAAGAGCCAGGGGTGAAAACTTTTGAACAGAATGAAGATTTGTACATTTTTCTTATTTTGCCCAAATATCATATTTTTTCATTTAGTACTTCCCTTCAGAAGCTACAGTAGATACTTACATGTTTTCCAGATGTCAAAATAAGTTCATTTTACCCTGATCAAAAATGTTGGCAAAATAATTAACGTTTTGCAGATTCTGTAAGGTAAACGACTTCAACTGTAAATATGTACTTTTATTAAAGTTTGCCGTATTGTATCTGACATGGAACACTGCTATTTACTGAAGAATGTGTCTGCATCATTTTGGGTCATCTCATTTTGTAAATAAGAACTGTTTTTCCATTTGCCATTTTTTACATATATGGACAGTTGATTGCACTGGGTATACTTGTATTTTTTTTTTAAATTGCAAGATGTGCTGGGTCACTTTCATTTCTTAATTTGGAAAACAAATTGTGGATGAGTTTTTAGTGTAAAAATCATATGCACTGTAATGCCTTTGTGTATATTATGTGTTACGTGACAGCAGTCTTTCTTAAAATGCCTTTTATAATAAACTACATTATACAAAATTTTTTCGCAAACTCGATCTCAAGTTAGTGTTTTTAAACATTTTACATTTATCCCCCCCCCCCCCCCAAAAAAAAAAAAAAAAAAAAAAGCCGGTCAGCCAGTGAAATTCATATTCAATCGGATTTAAATCTGGAGATTGATTAAGGCAATCTAAGACTTTCCATTTCTTTGCCCCGATAAACTCCTTGACTGAACTGGCAGGGTGTTTTGGGTTATTGGGTTATTGTCCTGATCCAATATGAAGTGGTTTCTGATGACTCTGGTGGGATTTTCATGATTATTGGTAGCCAAGATGGTTTTGTACCCTTCCAAATTCATTCTGCTACTGTCATCATGCATTGAGTCATCATTAAAATTGAGAGAGACTGTTCCAGAAGCAGCCATGCATGCCCACCTCCACTATGCTTTTCAGATGAGGTTGTATGCTTAGAATCATTCGCAGTTCCCTTTTGCTTTCCCATCACTTAGATAAAAGTTAATCTCATTGGTCCATAAACTCAGTTCCAAAACTCTACTGGCTCACCTTTGTGCTTTTTTGCAAACTCTACTCTTGCATTTCTACTTTTGGTGCGGATCAGAGGTTTGTATCTTGCTGTGTCAAGATCTCCCGTGGACAGTAGATTGTCAGAGCATCACCCCAGATTTCTGGAGGTTGTTTGCGATTTTACAGAGATGTATTTTAGGGTTTAATTTCACAGCTTTTATGATTTTGTCTTTGCCCTCCATAAGTATTGGAACTGTACTGTATATGAAATTCCTTACTAAAAACTGTGATAAAATCAGAAAGATGTGTCCAACATGTTGCGCTATAATATAAGCTATATGTAATCATGTACACTAAACCAAAATTCATTTTACATGAGCCAAGAAAATGGAAATTTGCAACAAGAATAATTTCTCCCAAAGTTTGGTTTGGAGCATTTATTAAAAAGTGTGTACAAAAACAAAACTGCATACAAACGTACACCAATGTGAATACGAGCAAGCAAGACCCCAGAAACGGTTCCAGATGAACGTTTGTAGTGTTGTCTTTAGTGTGGGGTCACATGGAATGCATTTCTATATACAGATCTAGTCCTCGTCCTGTTTAGCAAACACTGTATACCGTCATGGTTTGACTTCACCGCACAAAAACTGTTAATGATTGTCCTAAAATGAATGAGCGCTGAACGCATGCATGGATCAGGAAGACGGTCCGGGCTTTTAACGGCCTTCAAGTTTCTATGTACAAAAACAACAAAACGCTACTGAGATTTGAATGTTTGCATTATTTCTTATTGCCACTATGAAACACAGAATTGTTCAAAAGCTTATGGGGTGTGAAATATTGACTTGTTCTTTTAGGAAAAAAAGAAAGAGAAAAGCAGGATCTCTTCAAGATCAAGGAATAAAAATTAAAATCTCGCTCAGCCACACGAATATATACATACACGTACATTCAAGCTTCTAGAAATCAAATCGCATTTACATTACATCAACATTACAAATGACAGCCTAGACTAGACTAAAGTGCTTTATTGCCCAGAAATACTTTGCCATAACAGAAGGGTCTTCTCATCCTGAGGCAGCAGGTGTTGTCGAGAGGTCAGCGGGAGTGTTGATCAATCGCGTATCGTCACCGTAAAATTAAGTCGCTCATTCCGATTAAAAGAAATGTCACTTCAGTCATCATAGTTCTTAACTTGAACCCTGATTGGCCGGTTAAGCTCCTCTGCTTCAGCGAGAAATCTCTTTCATTGGTTCATTCAAGAAAAAAGCTGATTGGTCTAGAGGTTTGAAGGATGGACCCTCTTTGAGGCGTTCCTCATGCGGTCAACTTCATTCGTCCTATAAATGAGAAAAAATGTGGGTATTACATATGTAATCATGACTAATTCAGAAAGTTTTTCCAGTTTACAGGAAATACTGGACTTAGAAAGCATGTTGTTGCTATGGAATCCACACAACAGAGCAACAACAAAAGAAGACTGTTCCATTTAGATTTCACTTACTATCTTACTGCAACTTCCGCACACTATTTTTACCATATTTCCAAGTATAGTTCAAATGTCTTGCAGTTCAGACAATGGGGGCGTTGTAGTTAGTCATTTTGTTATTCATTCCTGACAAGAAACACTCGTTCTGTTGCAAAACCAAGTAAGCTGCCTACATAGGTTAGATTTTAGGGCATTGTAGATAGCCTAATTATGCTGCCTGACAAAACAAGTTTCGGACAAATTATTAAGGCAGCTTCACAAGTAGCCTTTACAGAGGATCTATAATTGCTGTCCAAGACAAATATTTGGTTTGAAAATTCTGTGCGATAACATCGTTTGAATAATTTACTGTTAAAAATGTAACGATTTACCCAACTTATGAAGCGATATGATTCGCAATACTAATTTCACAATTAGATTTTCTCAATTTTTGGATCAAATTAAAACCATTTATAAATGAAGAGATGCCCTTTTATTATTTCTCAGACAAAATGCTGCACATTTCTTTGTGAAACTAATGTGTCAAAAAAAGTAACTGCAACTTCATCTCGCAATTCTGACTTTTTACAATTTGCAATTGTGAGTCTACATCTTGCAATTCAGATTTTTTTTCTCACAGTTGCGAGAAAACATCTCATAATTGACTTTTCTTGCAATTATGACTTTCTCACATCTGCAAGTTTATATTTCGCAATTCTGACTTTTCTCAGAATTGCGTGATACAAACTTGCATATCTGACTTTTTTTTTTACAATTCTGGCTTTTTCACAACTGCAAGTTTATATATCGCAACTGACTTTCTCACATCACTGAGTTTATATCTTGCAATTCTGACTTTCTCTTGCAACTGCGAGTTTATATCGCAAATGACATTTTTTTCGCAATTGTGAGTTTACATTTCACAAATCTGACTTTTTTGCACAATTGCAAGTTTACATCTCGCAATTGACTTTTCCTCACAACTGTGAGTATATCTCGCAATTCTGACTTTCTCTTGCAACTGCGAGTTTATATCGCAATTTACTTTTTTTTGCAATTGCGAGTTTACATTTTGCAATTCTGACTTTTCTCACAACTGTGAGTTTACATCTCACAATTCTGACTTCTTGAAATTGCGAGTTTATATTTCACAATTACCTTTTATTAATTCTGAGAACTTAGTCTTTTTTTCCCCTCAAAGTTGGACTTTATAACTTGCAATTCTGAGAAAAAAAGTCAGAATTGCGTGAAATGAACTTGCAATTGCAAGAAAAAAATTTGCAGAATTGTGAGATACAAACAAGTCAGATTTGCGAGTTTGTTCTCTCACAATTCTGACTCTCACAATTGTGAGTTTATATGACAATTATGAAAAAAAAGTCAGAATTGTGAAAAAGTCGCAATAACTTTTTTTTTTTACTTTTTATTCAGTGGCAGAAACAGAATTCAAATTAAAGGTTTTTCACACTGAATATCTGTCCTCTTGTATTAGAAAACAGCAGCCACTCTCTCTCACACACACACACACACACACACACACACACACACACACACACACACACACACAAACAACTAACACAGACAAACAGTGAATACGGTGCACAGTTGCAAAAATCACAAGACAACGAATATAAATCAATTGGACAAATACAGTAAGCTTGTACAAGGCCAAACAAAACTAAAAAAAGACACAAGAACAAAACAGCAGCTGATCCCAATTTACACACGCACACACAAACAAAGCTTCCTGGGGTTAAAGGCGCTGTGTTAGATGGGTGGGCATTGAAGAGGTGATACGTGGGGCACCATGCCATGCTGAGCGGTTCATGCCAAGCGACCAACCACATAAAACCCCACCTACCTGCCCACCGTCCCCAATCAATGGGCTGCTTCTGTCTACCTGTCTATCTGGAAACCAACCAATTACAGTGTCACAATGCAAAGAACAGATGTCCCCTTCACATAGTGTGACCTGCATCATGTCAGATGCTATGTTTATCAAGGCTGTGTTTATGAGATCAATGCATTATTATATCAGATTATTTACAGAGTCTTATAAAAGCAGGTATTTTTGTAGTTGTTTGTCTCTTTGCTCACCTGTGGACAGCTGACTGTGGGACCTCCGTCGGGTTGTGGGGGTTTTAGAAGTGGAGGAGAGGGTTGAACCTGCGCTGCTGGCCCTTGAGATGGGGAGCGGCACAGGGGTCACGGGAGGAGAGTCCAGCTACATAAGAAAAAGAAAGATTTTTTGTTAATTAGGGGCCTCCTTCTTCTGCTCTAAGGCAGCCCATTGAACCACTTGTGGGAAAGTTGTGAAATTTGGCACACTAATTGAGGACAGTCCCAACATTAACCACAGCAAGTTTGGAGACTCTAACTCAAACTCTCTAGTGCCACTATGTGTCCAAACTTTCACTAATGTTTATGCTAATAACTTTTGAACCTTGAGGCACAGAAGGAGAATTCTAAAATCATAAAGTTGAGCTTTTTTGCTATTTTTATTCATTTGAAAAACCTACTTTTTCGAACGCATCCCAGACAGTTTGTCTGATTTTCACCAAAATTGGCTCAGATCATCTTCAGACCATGCTGGCAAAAAGTTAATGAATTCAAGTTGATCAGTCAAACCGTTCTCGAATAACACGTGAATTAATTCTACGAGAAGCATGCAAAAATGGAAGTGAGGCTATATGTCAGCAATGGTTTGGTGTATTGAGACCAAACTTGGTGTGTGTTATAACAAGCATGACCTGAGGCTACCTGCAGTGTTTTAATGCAGTGCCACCTAGTGGTCTGAAGATATAAAAAATGGCTATTTTTACTTTTGACTTCTGAATAGTTTGACCGAAAATCTCAAAACTGGTCTCTTGAATCAGTACATGATGCTGAGTCGAACCATACCCCATTTTCCCCATGTCAGCCATTTTTCATTTTGTTGTAAAATGCTATATTTTACGAACGCACTGGCGTATCTTGACAAATCTTGATATGCATCTTCACCACCATGCCCTGATGTACTTAAAGTTTGGGGGCAGTTATAATGAAAAGTTATAATGAAATATCTAAAAATGCTATGAACATGCTGAGAACATCGATACCAATTTTGCCATAATTGGCTGAACTTCCTGTCCACCATTTTGATTCATGCTCAAAACCTATTTTTTCTAACTCCTCCTAGATCGTTAGTCAGATTTTTACCAAATTTGACTCGGATCATCTTCAAACCAAGCTGGCAAAAAGTTATGAATTTCGTGTTAATAGACAAAACCGCTTTTGTATAGCGCCGCAACAAATTTGAGGCATAATGCCAGATTATGTCTGAGGCTGTATCTCTGCAAAGCTTTGACATATTGACACCAAGCTTTTTGTGTACCATTGTTACCTCACACAGAACACACCACATCAATTTGATAACAGTGCCACCTATTGGTCAAAAGTAATAAGTCATTAAATCGTATTACCAGAGGTTGTATTTATGTTTTTTTCAGCCATTTCAATTACAATGACCCTAAACTTGCTTTGATTGCTCATTGTTGCAGTTGGTCCGATGCTATATGCCATGCTTAGCTCCTCATTTTGCCAAAGTAGTGCTTGGCCCTGTAATTGCAGCTTGAATCTATATTATTGGCTATAAAACCAGCTTTTTAAAATTTTGTGCATTCTGTTTTAATGGTTTAATTAAATTGTAATAATCAAAAAGCATGTCTAACAAATCAAATTAATTTAATCATTTTGAGGATGTGTGTGTTTGTGCTGGTGTACCTCCACGCTGTCATGAGTTGGAGAGGAAGATGTTGAGGAGTTCTCTGCTTGGCGGCGTGAGGAAGACGAGGGCCCGATCTCAACAGTCCGAACACGTTGAGCGAACTTCAGAGAGCACACCGACTCACTGACATTACCCTCTAGAGGAGACACCTGAGATACAGAGAGAGACATTACAGTTGATCTCAGAATCTCAGAGCTGCGAGAAATGGCATCAGAGGGAATGTTAAACTGCAAACTAAACTAACATGATGCAGCAAAAAAGGGTTTCACCTTTTTAATGTATATAATGCAGGCTTTATGTACCTGTATTGTGTAGAGCAAGCTAGGATATTACAATAGCTAATATATTTTTTTTCCTTTTCATGTGGCTACATTTTAGATAGAAATAGTTATATTTTGTAAACTTGTGATGGGAATAAGGAATTTAAGTACTGTGGTCCCAATTCATAATACACTTAATTATGATTTCATTAATCTTACAAAAACACCAAAATGTTTAAATCTCAGTTGCAGTGCATTTGTTTTCCCAAAAATAATTCTGTTTGTCGGAATCACTGTAAATATGCAACGCCAAAAAATCAGCATTCACAGCCTCATGATTACAACTTGTAAACGTGTAATTCTGAGTGCTCAAGACTTTAAAGCGTTTTGTTGTTTGTTGTTGTTAATTTTAATTTAATTTTAAAAATTAAGAATGAAGACATAACATTAAAGGGTTAATTCTCCCAAAAATGGAAATTCTGTCATTAGTTACTCGCTCTCATGTGGTTCCAAACCTGTAAAACAATTGTTCATCTTCAGAACACAAATTAAGATATTTTTGATTAAATCCAAGGGCTTTCTGACCCTCCATAGACAGCAATGCAACTGAAATGTTCCCAAACCCAGAAGGGTAATAAAGGCATTGATAAAATGGTCCATGTGAGATCAGTGGTTCAACCGTATTTTTATAAAGCTACGAGAATACTTTTTGTGCACAAAGAAAGCAAAAATAACTTTGCGTAGTGATGCTCTCGATAATGTTGGCAGATGATGACGCGGAGAAGAACTGTTGAATAAAGGGTTTTTTTTTTTGGTACAAATGTCTTCTTGTAGCTTCATTACAGTTGAACCACTGAAGTCACATGGACTATTCACATGGACTATTGTATGGGTCAGAAAGCCCATCAAAAATATCTTAATTTGTGTTCTGAAGATAAATGACGGTCTTACGGGCTTGGAACGATATGAGGATGACGAATTAATGAAAATTTTCATTTCTGGGTGAACTAACCCTTTAAGACATACAACAGACATACAATACAGTTCAATGTATCAAGCAAATAATTAAATAACTAATGTCCCAGTATATATATATGTAATTACAACATGCTGAGATTGCAGCTATTAGTAAATTGTGCATTGTGAACATTAACAAATTAAATAAATTTGATTTCATTTTGTCTCTAATACAACAGACTTAATGATTTCTTTACAGAATTCTGTAGCATTTTAGGTGATTTCTGTGGGAATCAGCATAAATAAGAAACACTAGAGTGTGTGCACAAACTGCTTAAAATACCTTGTCTGCTCATGCTGTACCAAGTACAGACTTTATCCCCTAAATCCATTATAATCCACTCAAAAAGTGTTGAGGGTTTAAAGTAAGCCTCTCTCCATTATAACCCTGCTGACCCAGTGATCCAGCGAGCGGTCACACACCTGCACCATCATGAGCGTCTTGCTGTCCCCACTGAGCGAGTCCTGCAGCAGGTACGTGAGACGCGAGTTCCTGAAGGGCACGTGCGAGTGTTTGGAGCGCAGGGAGTTGATGACGTCACCCAGCGCCGACAACGATTTGTTGATGCACTGAGCCTCACGCAGACGGCTGCCCTCGGCACCGGATTTGGCAATCCGCTCGGAACCGGCCAGATCCACCAGATTGAGCTTACCTGCAAAAATAAAGAAAAACGTGATTGTTTCATATTTGGATTTCAGTTATTTGTGTGATGCTGATGATACACGGGGCAACTTTTTGAGCAATTTTATCGGGCAACTTTTTTTTTTTGCAATATTGTTTGGCCACTTTCCCATTGAAAATGGGTAACAGATTTCTATCTGGATAATTTAGATCAATCGTGGGCCCTGTATCTCACCTAGTTGCCCATTGACGGCAACATTTGCCAAAGTGGCCCGGCAACATTGCTCAAAAAGTTTCCCAGTGTATCATCAGCCTGAGAGACAGTTTCAATAAATAGTGTGTGTACCTGAGGTACGGTGGCCCGTGGAAGAGTTGAAACCCGCCACTGTGACGATAAGGAGGGCGTGAGAGCGAGAGCTGTGCTCGTTTAGATTAGTGCACGCTGTCGCCCTGTTCATGTGACCCAGGTCAAACACCTGCAGGGTTGGTCAAAAGTCAACAGTTACAAATAATGAATTCAGCTGAAATGGGTTAAAGGAGTCATTCACTTCCAAAACAACACAATTTACTCAACCCCTTGTCATACAAGATGTTAATGTCTTTTTTTCCTCAGTCAATAAGAAATTATATTTCTTAAGGAAAACATTTCAGGATTTCTCTCTATATAACAGACTTCAATGGTGTCCAAGTTTGAACTTACAAAATGCAGTTTAAATGCAGCTTCTAAGGGTTCTAAACGATTCCAGCCGAGGAAGAAGGGTCTTGCCTAGCAAAGCAATCGATCATTTTCGAAACGAACTGATCATTTATATACTTTTTTCAACCTCAAATGCTTGTCATGTCTGCCTGCATGAGCTCTGTTTTTTACGGTCCAAGACAGTTAGGGTATGTCGAAAAACTTCCAACTTCAAAATAGTCCTACATCGCTACACAAGTACCGACCCAGTAGGGCTGCTTGATTATGGCAAAAATCATAATCACGATTATTTTGGTCAATATTGTAATCACGATTATGACTGGGTCCAAAACGTTATATTAGTGATTCATTTAAAGATAGCAATACAACAGAAAAAAAGATACAAATGAAAATTGAAAAAAAAAAAGCCTTTTTTTGAAAAAAAAAAAATATTGAATACTTTTATGCAAGTCTAAAGTAGTCTAACAGCCTACTACAGAAATTGAATGTAATTATTTGAATGTAAAATAAAACCGCGTCTTCACTGTAATAATGCAACATGCTTTGTTTCTTATTGAAACTACAAAAGTCCTTCATTCAAGAGCAGTGAGTGATTTTTCTCTTTGTATTTTTAAGTTTTATTAATATTAAGCACAGAGACGGCGGAAGGAATATTATGTTATATACACGTATTTTCATTCTCAACTGTTTATGATCATTTAAGACATAACTGACAAGGGTTTACATGAATAATCACCAAGCGCCTCTTTTTGAAATATTTTTGCTTGTATTTGACTGTTTAGGTGCGCACCTTGAGCTAAAGGTAACTTTACATGTCCGTGATCTGCTCCGTCTCTGAGCGCATACACAGAACAGTGCAAGCTCTCTTTCTTGCTTTTTAAAACACAACAAATAATCATTAATAAATCAAGCACGTCCAGTTTTACGAAAGTCACGTTACATGATTTTGCTGATTTGCATGTGAAATTAGGCTTTCATGGAGGAGCGAAAGCGCACAACTGGAAAGAGGGCGCAATAGAGCACAATAATAGTTTAATCTCGATTACTGTATTTTCATAATTGTTTGAAGCAGAATCAAAACTGAATTTCGATTAATTGCACAGCCCTTTGACCCAGTGTTGACAACACAAACATCCAAAGATCATCAAACGCCCTTTACAAAAAAACAAAAAACTAAGTAAAACAGTGATGCAGGATGACTTTGAAGTTGAAGAAAACAAATTGGGAGTTTTTCAACATACCCTAACTGTATTGACCCGGATTACGAGACAAGACGTGCATTTGAGGTTAAAAAATATGAAACTGTCAATTTGTTTTGAAAATGACAGATCGTTTTGCAAGATAAGACCCTTTTTCCTCGGCTGGGATTCTTCAGAGCCATTTCAAGCTGCATTTAAACTGCATTTTGGAAGTTCAAACCTGGGGGCACCATTGAAGTCCACTATATGGAGATAATTCCTGAAATGTTTTCCTCAAGAAACAATTTCCTTACGACCAAAGAAAGAAAGACATGAACATCTTGCATGACAAAGGGCAAGTAAATAATAGGTACATTTTTGTTCTGGAAGTGAACTAATCCTTTAATGCAGACCTTGCATCAGAACTGACATATTTTACTTGCTAAACGTATGAACTCTCAGTCAGATGACAGAAGTCAGGAGGCATGTAGTAGAAAGTTATTTTTAGCAAAACTTTGATCATTTAGAGGCCTTAGACATTCACATATCAAATAAAAATGTAAACATTTTAACTTAAATTATATTGTTTGTACTTTTAAACAGTAAAAATGTACTTTTTTCCCAGAGCAGAGTAGCTATGGACATGCGGTAGACAAAACATGGTGATATTCATATGCTATACGACAGGTATCATCATTAGGGGTGGGAAAAAAAATCGATATTGCAATATATTGTTGTGCTCTCTGTCACAATAAATAATCGATACACTAACGGCCAATATCGATATTTTATTACAACACAAAATGATTAATTTACCCGTTGTCAGTGTCACTGTCACTACCCAATATCTACCATTCTGTTTGCGGGGGGTGCTGTTCGAGTAAATAGGGTTAAAGTGGCGGAAGCAGCGGCCAGTGAAGAACACAAGTTAACTAACAACAACAGAGATGAAGCGCAGAAAAAAGAGACGCGAGAAGAATGGCGGAAAATAACGAAAAACAAATCAAAGACCCACCCGCTAGTTGAGCATGCTGATCAGTTAGTGTTCCTCAAGAAGAATATGCCTTGATGTGACCACTGTCCAGGTTAACATAAAGCACTTTACAGTAACTTACTACTGACGTTTCAGGATCACATGTTAATTAATGTTCATGTTGTTTTTTTAATGTTCAGGCACTTTTATCTCTCTAGCCGTACAGTGTTGGAAATGTTGGCATTAATAAATGCATAAGATTTCCCTATAATGGTTATTTTTTTCTTTTTCAGTCACATATATCGTGATATATCGTTGATGAAATTTCTTCCAATATATTGAATATCGTATATATCGTGAATCGTGATATTATCATTATCGTGGGCCACATATCGCCACAGAATTGAATCGTGAGTTACCTGTATCGTCCCACCCCTAATCATCATTCTAGTTGAATGCGGTGAGCTTCACCTTGTTAATGTCCTCCACACTCTCCACTGCGAACTCTGTGAGTCCTGGCACATACAGCTGTCCGCTGCCGTCTGGACACATCTTTATATCCAGCTTCTCATTGGGATTGTCGCCCAACAGGTTCCTGTTGAAATCAGATAAACACAAATGATTAAATTCATAATTTTATCTATACTTAAAGTGGGGCGCAGATTAATATTACGCAGGCAAGCTGAATCAGGACCTATGCACATCTGTTGGAGTTACGCAACACAGCAGGAGACATAACGTGAAAAAAGAGGGACAGGGTGACCAAACAGAAATGCGTGACGTGTGATCTGTTTATGTCTTACAGATGGCCTGAGAGATTTCAAATCTAATCTGTTTTTACATAACTGCTGACCAGCAGGATCTGTGGCAGGCAAGCGAAAAACCACACACACACTACACGCTGGGACAGTTATATAAAAGAGTGCCGAATATGCTGCAGTGATGAGCATGTCACGCTGAAAGCCCTCCTGTAGAGCTTTAATCATCATTTTCTCCTTGTACTGTCACTGTGTGGCTCTACTTGTGTCTGTTTTTCTCACCGAAGGGTCTCGTTGTAAATTTCCACCATGCTGACGGTGATCTTATAGTCCCAGTCAGGCTTTTTCTCAGACACTTCAGAGAAGAGCAGCCGCAGAGCACGCTGGTTAATGCCAGGGTTTTCAGGGACACCCTACATGAGACACAGAGACATGACATTAAAATTACATGACCAACATGTTATGATAACAATAAATAGATGATATTAAAATTCTATGCTGTTTTTTTCATTTATAAATTAGTATGAATAACTTATTTTCATATTTATTTTGAGTTTTTTTTTTTAAATATTACATTTAAGAGAATTATTAAATTAAACCAATAATTATAATAAAAAAATTAAACTATCGTTAAAAACTTTTTAAAACTACTTAATCCATTTAAAATTATTGCTATTCTTTTGAACCTAAAAAAAACCTCAATTTTTTCACCTGCAACACTGACAATAATCATCATAAATGTTTCTTGAGCAGCAAATCAGCATATTAGAATGATTTCTGAAGTATCATGTGACACTGAAGACTGAAATAATGGCTTTGCATCATAAGTACAAAATACATTTTAAAATATATATATAAAAAAAGAAATGTTATTTTATTAATTCTATTTTGTAATAATCACAATATTACTGTTTTAATGTCTTTTTGGTCAAATAAATGTAGCCTTGAGTGAGCGTAAGAAACTTCTTTTGAAATACAGGATGCAAAAACTGCCAATGCAACTATTAGACACTGCACAAATTTAAAAGGAAAAACCTCATGGCAATAAAAAGCACTTTAACTGCATTAAAATAATAATAATATAGTTTATAAAATATATGTAATATTACAGTTTTAAATAAGACAAAGTACAACAAATAAAAACTAAATAATATTAAATATTAATTAGCATGCATAACAAATAACATTAATTATTTTAAATGTGACCCTGGACCACAAAACCAATGTCTTAAATAGCACAGATATATTTGTAGCAATAGGCAAAAATACATTGTATGGGTCAAAACTGTCGATTTTTCTTTTATGCCAAAAATCATTGTGTTATTAAGTAAACTTCACTTTTCATTTTGTACATTTCCTACCGTAAATATATCAAAACTTAATTTTTAATTAGTAATATGCATTGCAAAGAACTTCATTTGGACAACTTTAAAAGTGATTTTCTTTGATGTGATTTTGATTTTTTTTTTGCACCCTCAGATTCCAGATTTTCAAATAGTTTTATCTCAGCCAAATATACAAACCATACATGGAAAGCTTATTTATTCAGCGTTCAGTTATCCAACTCAAAAAAATTGCCCCTTATGACTGGTTTTGTGATCCAGGGTCACAAATATATTTTTGGTTACACTTTATTTTGAAGGGTTTGTGTTAAACAAATAAGTACAGAGAACATTAATATTAATTAACATACATTTCTGTTATTATTATAGTAAGTACATCTAATGAGCAACAAGTGTTACATATTTTTTGTTACAAAAATGTCACAATGCAAAAAATCTTAATGGTCCCAATGTGCTTGGTTTTCTTTAAGGACTATATATTTTTTTTAGGGCTGGGACACGATTAATCGCGATTAATCGCATCCAAAATAAAACTTTATGTTAACATACTAAATGTGTGTTTACTGTGTATATTTATTATGTATATATAAATACACACACATACATGTAAAGCCTTTAAAAAATACTTATATGTGTGGATAGTTATATTTGTATTTAATTTAGATTATATATAGAATTATAAATATTTTATTTATTTAAATTAAATTTTTATTTTCAGTTTTCTTTAATATACATGTTTGTGTGTGTATTTATACATACATTATATATACACACAGTAAACACACATTTAGTATGTTAACATAAACTTTTATTTTGGATGCGATTAATCGCGATTAATCGTGTCCCAGCCCTAATTTTTTTCTTTTTTAGTACGAGGGTGAAATTTGGAAACGTGAAATACCTCCATAGTATAGGTCTTTCCAGAGCCGGTTTGCCCGTAGGCAAAGATGCATACGTTAAAGCCATCAATACAGGAAGTGACCAGAGACTGCACTTCCTGGAACACCTGTCCAATCACAAAAAAGGAGACTGTGATGTAATAACGGATATAGGAAATTCAACCATGAGAAAACTAGCTCAGGCACTAACCTCCTCCTGAGTGGCCTGAGTGGAAAAGACTTTGTCAAGTTCAAAGGTCATAAGCTTGCCCTTATTAGACAAGTAGAGAACAGCATCATCATCAGAGTCAAAGGTCACTATGTTTTTGGTGTCAGCAGCATCAGCTTCTCCAGCACATATGGGACGTACTCGACACAACACACGAATGTTTCCTAAAAAAAAACAAAAAAAGTTCTTTATAATTACAATGTCTTTCAAATTTTCATTGAATCAAACTACACAACTCCTAGAAATCTCTGTGGCTCTCACCTTTGAGGCGCACCAGTTCATTGTGGCATTTCTTCCTCAGGTTCATCTCCCGCTTGTATTTGCGCAGCAGTTCTTGGTTTGCACTGCTCACCTCGCCAATCACCTGACAGATCTGTCATCACAGACAAACACGAATGCTTTAGCTGATGAGCTGCGGACGGGCTGAGGTGTTTGTGAGCTCGTATGTGACGTCCTTACCTCCTGCTTTGCCTCGGCAATGGCTTTCTCCAGCATGTAAGGGAAGTCCTGCACCTGTCTCTTCAGACAGTTGTAATCACAGGTGAGGGTTCTCAGGGCCGGCTGCAGCGTCAGGAGGTTCATTCGCACACCTGCACACACAGACATTCAATCACACACATGTAAGTCATGCTTCACCATAAAATCAAAAGACAGAATGAATAAAGTAAATTCAATTCAATTGGAGATCCATAATTGTTTTGCATTGTGACATTTTCATAATTCAGTACATTTCTCTTTTTTGCTTCAAGTTTTTTTTTTCCAATAATCTCAATGGTGATTGTAATTGAGAACATTTTTCTCCAAATGAACACTTTTAGACTAAAAGCCCTGAGTGGAAGCATAAGGGTCTCATGTTTTTTTTTATATCAAAGGCATGGACTGTTTTTGAGTTTCCATACCTCCAGACAAAATGAAAAATGTGCTGTATAGTCAGTCAACAATCAATAAAGACTTACTACTTACAAAGTAAATGTAAAAAAAAAAAAAAAAAAAAAAAAAAGGTCCCTGGGGCTTCATCACCATTTAAATTATAAATTGTTGTACTATATTAAAGTTATTAATAAAATATGATTTTAATATAGCAATTATCATTTCTTTTTTTTGTTTCAGGATTTTCCCCCCAATAATCTCAATGGTGATTGTAATTGAGATCATTTTTCTCCAAATAAACACTTTTAGACTAAAGCCCTGAGGGAGTATTTTTTTTCTCTGAGTGGAAGCATAAGGGTCTCAAGTTTTTTTTATATTAAAGGCATGAACTGTATTTGAGTTTCCATACCTCCTGACAAAAATGAAAAATGTGTCAATATAAGATAACAGCAAAACAGAGGTCAAAAATCTAAATTTCTCAAGTCTTTGACCTTTCTAGTGGTGTAATATGTCACTGGGGCTTCTACACATGTTTACAGGTATAAAATTAAAACTATTTAAATTATAAATTGTTGTATCCAATAATCTCAATGGTGATTGTAATTGAGAAAACTTTTCTCCAAATGAACACTTTTAGACTAAAAGCCCTGAGGGCATTTTTTTTTTCTCTGAGTGGAAGCATAAGGGTCGTATGTTTTTAAATTAAATGCATGGACTGTTTTTGAGTTTAATTTGTCAATATAAGGTCAAAAATTAAAATTTCTCATGTCTTTGACCTTTCTAGTGCTGTATAGTTAGTCAAGAATAAATAAAGACTTACTACTTAAAGTAAATGTAAAAAAAAATAATAAAATAGGTCACTGGGGCTTCAACACGTAAACAGGTATAAAATTTAAACTAGTTAAATTATAAATTGTTGTACTATAGTAAAGTTAATAATAACATATGATTTTGATATAACAATCACATATTTACATAAAACATGACAAATACTTTAGTTTATATATATCCTTGTTTCAATTTAATTACACAAATAAGTACTGAGTAATATGAAATAATGTATTACTGTTGGGTTGGGTTTATAGTTAATAGCTTGTAATTGTGCATCATTATTTGACTGTTTTTTTTCTACAGTAAGTATGTTTAATATGTTTAACAAGACGACAAGGGTTTTGTTGAATCTTTTTTTTTTTTAGGGTGAAACACGACGTGGTCTCAAACACATGGTCTCACCTGCTAGGTTCTCATGGAATGCCTAAACTACATAAAAAAAAAAAAAAAAAAAAAAAAAAATCAAATTCAACTGGAGATCAATAATTGTTTTGCATTGTGACATTTTCATGATAATTCAGTACATTTTTCTTTTTTGCTTCAGATTTTTTCTCCAATAATCTCAATGGTGATTGTAATTGAGAATTTTTTTTCTCCAAATGAACACACTTTTAGACTAAAAGCCCTGAGGGAGTTTTTTTCTCTGAGTGGAAGCATAAGGGTCTCATATTTTTTTATCTTAAAGGCATGGACTGTTTTTGAGTTTCCAAACCTCCTGACAAAATTGAAAAAAGTCAAGAATTTTTACTTTTTAGTGTTGTATAGTTTGTCAAGATTAAATAAAGATACACTACTTACGCTGTAAACGTAAATAAATCAACCAATGTGCTTCAACCCGTTAAAAGGATTTTTTTTTCTATAGCTTATAATTTAAAGTGTTTTATAAAAACACTAATAAAATTGTACTATATTAAAGATATAACTAAAATATGATTTTAATATAACAATTACATATTTACATAACAGAAAGCAACACAATTTGGTGTAAATACATTTCCTGGTTATTTTATTTTAAGGTGTGTCCTTGTTTCAATTTAATTACACAAATAAGTACTGAGTAATATGAAATAAGGTTGGGTTTATAGTTAATAGCTTGTAATTGTGCATCATTATTTGACTGTTTTTTTTTCTACAGTAAGTATGTTTAATATGTTGAACAAGACGACAAGGGTTTTGTTGAATCTTTTTTTTTGAGGGTGAAACACGACGTGGTCTCAAACACGTGGTCTCACCTGCTAGGTTCTCATGGAATGCCTAAACTACATAAAATGAAAAAAAAAAAAAAATCAAATTCAATTGGAGAACAATAATTGTTTTGCATTGTGACATTTTCATGATAATTCAGTACATTTTTCTTGTTTGCTTCAGATTTTTTCTCCAATAATCTCAATGGTGATTGTAATTGAGTTTTTTTTCTCCAAATGAACACACTTTTAGACTAAAAGCCCTGAGGGAGTTTTTTTTCTCTGAGTGGAAGCATAAGGGTCTCATATTTTTTACATTAAAGGCATGGACTGTTTTTGAGTTTCCAAACCTCCTGACAAAATTGAAAAATGTCAATATAAGATCAAAAAGTCAAGAATTTTTACTTTTTAGTGTTGTATAGTTTGTCAAGATTAAATAAAGATACACTACTTACGCTGTAAATGTAAATAAATCAACCAATGTGCTTCAACCCGTTAAAAGGTAATTTTTTTTTCTATAGCTTATAATTTAAAGTGTTTTATAAAAACACTAATACAATTGTACTATATTAAAGATATAACTAAAATATGATTTTAATATAACAATTACATATTTACATAACAGAAAGCATCACAATTTGGTGTAAATACATTTCCTGGTTATTTTATTTTAAGGTGTGTCCTTGTTTCAATTTAATTACACAAATAAGTACTGAGTAATATGAAATAATGTTTTACTGCTGGGTTGGGTTTATGGTTAATAGCTTGTAATTGTGCATCATTATTTTACTGTTTTTTTCTACAGCAAGTACATTTAATTTGTTTAACAAGAAGACAAGGGTTTTGTTTAATGTTTTTTTTTTTTTTTTGAGGGTGTAACACGACCAGGGGGTGTTTCATAAAACAATTTGACCAAATAAGCCAGGCTTATTTCAGTTAGTCTGACGTATTTTGAGCCAAATCAAGTGACAATAAGTCTGGCTTATTTGGTAAACTTATTTTATGAAACTCAAACACCGGACTCAAACACATGGTCTCACCTGCTAGGTTCTCGTGGACAGCCTTCATCTCACTCTCAGCTCTGATGAAAGCTTCCTCGATCACTCTGTTCTTCTCCTCCTCCAGATTCTGCATTTCTGCCTCCAGCTGACCCTGAGCTCTCTCCATCTCACCCTCATACACCAGGATCTAACACACACAAACACACACTACTGTCAACACATCCGAACCAGATGCCTCACTGAGCTCATAAGCTCTATGCAAATGGTAAATAGTTGACATGAGGAATTACATAAGGTATTTTTTTCATTATTAAGGAGTTTACAATGACAAAGATTAAATCAGCAACTCACTGTATGACTGGTTGCTCATACTCAACTGTATCAAGATTACTGTCAGTGTAAACAGTCTTTTACAGGTGCTAGCCACTGATTTTATCTTATTCAGATGTCATGAGTCATGAGATAATTGTCATGAGATGTCAGTTATCCAAACATCTGAAAAAGCAAAATATACAACCAAACAGTCCTCAATTGTAATCCGTGTCCAGACTAACTTCCTTTTAATTTGTGTTTTAACAACTACTTTTTTAGCAAAAATAACTAATAGTATTACAGAACCAAGAAGGTTTTGTAAATAAAGTATAAATTCTATTTATTTGACAGATTTTATCAAGCTCACATAATTATTTTAAAATGCTTTTGTGCAAGTAATTGGTGATGCTAAAACATTGCATGCTTTATTTACACTACCAGTCAAGAATCTGATATCGTTTTGCAAAAGGGGTCAAATACTTATTTCACTCATTAAAATGCAATTCAATTGATCACTTTTTTGAAATCCGTTTTTCTGGACTATTCAAATAAACCTACCATTAAAATTGTAGACTGATCATTTCTTTGTCTGTGGGCAAATGTACAAAATCAGCAGGGGATCAAATAATTTTTCCCCTCACTGTATCCACATTAAATAATGCTAAATAATCCAAAAACAGATCAACATCACATAAGCACACAGATAGACTGCATTCCACCTTCTTTAAATAAAATGTTATTACTTCTAACAACACAACACAAACTTAGCGTCAAAAGACGTCATGAATTACTAACTAGAGTCATTAGTTAGACTGATCTAATGCAGTCAGGTAAGTGAAAAACGACTTGTGGGGTGGGTGGAGGGCTGTTGGTCAAACATGGGAAGGGCAGCTGGGGCCACGCACCATCAATACATATGACGTACTGTACACAACGGGGGTGACATCAACTATTTCACAGTAAATTATGGGGATTACTACTGCAGTAGGGCTGGGCGATATGGCAAAAATGTAATCTCGATATTTTTTTCCCCATATTGAACGATAACTATATATATTTCGATATAAGCTGTTGATGTTGCCAGCTTTAAAATAGTATCCCAACAATGACTAAAGCCACAAAAATGAAAGGGTTCATTAAATTACATTTAAAGTATAGTTTATTAACAAAAACAGATTTGGCCTTAAAAATTAAAACAACTTACTAAAATAAATTAAAAAAATAAAAGTTGTGACAGAGTATGGTAAATGAGAGTAAATGTACAAAATGTAAACATAAAATTATTGTAAAAACATAATTTGTAACACAATTATTTATTTATTTATTATTATTATTAACACAATTGTTTATTTTCTCTATTATAGGTTGAGCTATTTAAATTAGAGGCAACCACTGTATTTTGAAACAATCTACAGTATAAATAACAAAAAATTACGACACGGTTCTTTCTTAATCGTATTAAGTGCAGATAATTCAGCCATAATCAAAGTAGGCTACTCTCTAAATATTCAAAGTGCAAATAGAGACCGAATATTTCAAGCATGATACAGAACATACACAACCTATCATAGCCTACATACAAATAACAGCCTAGATATGTCATGTAGCCTAACTTGCGTGCATTGGGGGGATTAAAATTGCTTTTGAATGCGCGTGCGTTTTTTGCTTTCGGTTTCAGTTTTAACAATCGCGCCAAACTCTCAGCTGAGCTAAGAGTCACTTTTCAGGTAGCCAAACCACTTATATAACGGAATTCGTGCTACCTTTTTTGTCGACAATTTCAACATCTTTGGATAATAACTCGAAGTTAGTTTCACTTTCGTCGCTGCTTCCTCTCTCTTTTTTTGTCGTCCTGGTGTTAAGTTTGCTTCGCAAAGTGCGGTAGGAAATGAACTTTGTACTTTGACGTGCACACGCACGCTGTACGCTGATTGGCTGTTGTCGCATATTTCTACTGTGTGATTGGCTCTTAGATTAATCCATATCGAGCAAAAAATGTCTAGAGCCTATCATCGTTATTAACATAAATTTTATCGCGATTCGATATGATATCGTTTATCGGCCCAGCCCTATACTGCAGGTAGTAAATTATAACCCTGAAGGGAATGTGAGCTAGTTACTCTGCAAAATAGGTCAAAGATGAGCATGAGCCAACATCTACAATTTTTATAATCACTTAAAATAGGACACAGACTCAGAAGTCTGCCCACAGTAAATCATTTCCTATAATCACAGTTGGAATCTGACCCATGACACATTTTTGACCTTTGATTTCTGCAGAGTAATCTGGCCAACCTTAGAGAGCCTGTGGGTGACCTCGTTGTTACCCCCACCCACCGCCTTGGAGAGCAGACCATACAGACGGCCGCGGTCCGTCCTCAGCTGCAACGCAAGTGAAGAGAGAGCCGTAAAAAACCCACATCACAGAGGCTAGAGTCCTGAGATTTCTAAGACGCAGACAGAATTACGGAACCAAGTCATAAAAATGGAATTTACAGTATAATGCGGAATGCTGTGGAACTTGGCAAAATCCAGATTCATAAAATCAAAAGCAGGGATGTACAATTAATCATATCACCACATCAACTAGAGTTTGTGAATATTAAGGTGCATAAAGTTTGGGATAGTTCACCCAAAAATGAAAATTTTGTTTATCTGCTTACCCCCAGGCATCCAAGATGTGGGTGACTTTGCTTCTTCAGTAGAACACAAACGAAGATTTTTTAAGTCAAACCGTTGCAGTCTGTCAGTCATATAATGGCAGTCAATGGGACCCACGACTTTGAGAGTAAAAAAAAACAACAAAAAAAAAAAAACACACAGACAAAACCAAATTAAAAACCCTGCGGCTTGTGATGATACATTGAGGTCTCAACAAACAAAACAATTGGTCTGTGCAAGAAACTGAACAGTATTTATATAAATTTTTACGTGCTCTGGCATAGCAGAGACACAAGCAGAAGCGATCTGTCGCTTCTTCTGTTTATACAGTGCAGAGAGATTGTGTGTACAACGGCCACTCAAAATGGTAATTACTTGTGCTTATCCTGATTGTTGCAACCGATTCAAAACTAAAAGATTTTGTTTGCTTGCACAAACTCATCCGCGTTTGTTGACTTTTCACCAACTCCCAACTTTTGAGCCTGATCGACTGAAGTTATGGTTGCTTGCTCTTTGTCACACACCGGCTTTTGTGAACACGCTCAGGACAGTTGGACATTGTGGTGGATCAGAGGTAAAAAATTATATAAATACTCTTCAGTTTCTTGCACAGACCAATTGTTTTGTGTGTTAAGACCTCAATGTATCGTCACGAGCCGCAGGGTTTAATATGGTGTAGGGTCTGGACCAATCAAACACACAATTGTTCATTAGAAGTAGGAAAAAAAATCACACACTCCTTTTTCTTAGTCCCCAACTGTAGGCTCCGGCAAGTCTCACATGGCCCACAAGGCCCCGGTTGCTATAGTGACCAGGACATCTCTGCCAGACCATAAAAACTTTACGACGCAAAAGAATGTGAATCGCAACTTCCCCAACCAACTCTCTCCTAAACAGACTGCAATAGTAACTGACTTCGTTCATTAATTCTTTAACAAACCTTCCTATGAATGAACACACCAATCCCCAAGTCAGTGTGTATTTCATTGTGGTTTAGGTATCTTGTCTTTTGGTGTAATGTTTTATGCATGTGTTACTATAGATATGGATGGATGTGTTATGCGGTGTAACCACATGGTCATGTTTGGTATCTCTGAATTCGTATTTTGATGGCCTAAAGGATGATACATATTATATGTCAATACACATGCAACATATTACAGTTGCATGAATCCCTAGTAGATATGAATGAGTACCCACATGCTCTCAGGAAAAGGGTCATAAAAAGCCCCCTTTCTATCCAAACCTCCCGCTTGGAATTTCAGCCTCTCTCATTGGTCAAACCCAGGCTGGGGGGGGGCGTCATTCTTCAAGCCTTTAAAGGGCTCCCCCACAGTTCCGCCCTCTCTCTTTTTTTACTCTTCGCTCTTCTCTTGGACTGAAAACACGTCACCCGCGCCCCCCCCCCCAGATCCATGGGAGGAGGGGGGGGGGGGGTGCTCACCCTGCAATCATGAGGCCTACAAACCCTTCTTCGAAGCCATGCGGTCTCCAAGGACACTCAAGGAACTGAAAAGGACTCTCTGAACTGAACACATACGGAACCAATGCACAACAACAAAGCTTGCAAGTATCTGTCCTTTCTAACGTAGATAGCTGCGTTTAAGGCGTTTATAAAAACGATTTCAGGTTGTTCAGAACCGTTTCATACCTGTCCAATGCAACTCACTTTCTGTCTCTCTCTCACTCTCTCTCTTACTCTCTCTCTCACGCGTTCTCTGTCTATTTGTGTTTTATGTATGTTTGTCTATGTGCGATCGTTTGTAAATAGTTGAGTTTAATAAACAACCATATATTCACATATAATGATTCTCTGTGCTGAATGCTTACATTACAACAGTCACTTAAACTGTGTCGATCTCATATTGCTACCTTAAAGCCCTATTGTGTTCAAATTGTTTTAACTCCGTTCTGATTCGTAAAGAAAAACGTTGCCGTGACGACGGCCAACGTCAGAGTAATGAGTATCGCTGAGTAATTTGCTGGACAAAGAAACAAGCCGATATCATCATTACTGTTACTGATCAGAAACTGGAAATTGCGTATATTTAATGACGATTATTATACACAATTTCCTGTGAGTTAAACTACTTTCCCTGACCGAAATGTATGTTTTAAATAACTCATTTCACCCTATACATTGGTCGGAAGACCTGGTGGAGTTTTGCAGTGTATATGTGATGAGAGAAACAGTCTCATGCATATACACACATATATTGATCATCTTAAATTCTTTGAGCTAATGACATTCTCTACATATTGGCGTTAGAATGCGGGGCAGTTTTAAACTATGTGATGTGAGCAACTCAGGAATAATTTGTGTCTCTCCATGCTTGTTTATTCAAACTTGGCTCGTGACTCGCGTCTCTTTTGTTTGTGTGTGTGTGTGTGTAAGAACGGTGTGGACCCGCCCACCTTCAACACCTTCACAGATGCTTGAGCCTCTCGCACAGAGAAACTCTAACAGCTGTAAAAGATGTAACTTAACTGCAGTTTATATATTGACCCTATAAAACTAAGAAATATTTTATAGCGCGTCCTAAAGCCACCCTAAATTGAGCGTAGAAATCCTCTTTTTAGCGTGAAGAAGCTGATTGAGCGAGTTTCCTCTTTCACTTTAAGGCCTTTATATTTATATTTTGAGTGTAGATAGATTAGCCATTGATGTGCATTCCAAGGCTAATCAGCTATCTTGCTCCTTTGGGTTAAAACCTCAGATTAGCTACCTGATAAAATTAACCCCTTTTGCTCGTCGAATAGATTTAATATAGTAAACAACTTCGCGTCATTACTGTACAAATCTTGATCGAGTGTTATTTATTTGTTTTTGTGCAAAGCACACACAAGTCTTGTGTCAGCAGCCTGACTCAAGATCGACGTGCACGCATAGTAACTAAGCAACCTTTTAATAGTGAACGCATCCTATTAAGATAAGGTTTGCAAACCCACACATGTACCTGTGTTCAGTAAATGGACATAAGAAATATACACCCGCGATAACTCTTCGCCGTGGTAACGGCGCTTAGATGCGCGTTTAAATCCACACAAGGTGGAATCTGAAATCCCGCATAAAAAGGTATTTCCTTCTATTAAAAGCTAGAAGTCTGTCTAAAACCTTTTCCAATACCTATGCATGATTTCATGTTTTTGTTTTCTTTGGGCAAAAACGCTTATGGATAGTCCCAGTCAGTCTCTCCCTTCTCTTTTCCCTTTTGATTTTACATTATTAATTATTGTTATTTGAACCATAATGATAATTAACATAATGTATGTTTTCTTTTTTGTGTGATTTAATTTGAATTATTTCACCGCCTTAGATTCAACTCTCCCTTTAGCAATTATAATTGTATTTGCTCATTTTAAATTTTTGATTAAACAGTCTTGATTAAAATTTAAACTTTGACCAAATCGATCAAGTTGCACTCTCAGTACCCCAAAAAGCTAACTCAGCCCATCCCAGGAGGTCTGTTTTTCTTTCTCAGCTCTGCCATTTCCCAGGTGTGACGACTCCATAGCGCCCCCACCCGGTGGGCCCCGTCACTGACCCCAGGGCTGGCAGTCAGCTCACTTTCTCTCTTTTGCTTTAACCCTTTATACCTCTCTTTCTGATGGATTTTGTTTTTGTTTTTCTCCCTATTAGAGACTGAACCTGTCTGAACATCAGTGAAATCTTTTGGTAACTACACCGATGAACTGAATAGCTCCAAAGTTAATCGCTCATCATTAAGTTTACTCATAGTTTCCTGTGTTTACCCACACAAACTATCTGACCCTTTCTTTACAGCTAGGATAATAAGCATTTAGTTTGCGTCACCATCTGATGACATCAGTTAAGTGCGCAACACATAGCAACATTTTAGCTCATTAGTTCTGTACAGACTTGCATTGGCTCGTTGTGCTTTGTCTCTCCCTCTCTATTTGTGTCAACATGTCACCATCCAGTCCCGCCATCCAGTCCAGACAAGGCAAAGATGCCATCCTGCCCTGGGTCTAGTGACTACAGCACCTGAGCGGAGAACAGCCGGACGACCACGCACAAAGGCGAATGGATCACGATCCAGCCAAGAGCTGCAGCTGCAGAGAACCAATCAACTCATCTATAGCCCGGATCATCAGTGACCACGCCCTCAACAAGATGGTCTGTCTAAACCCGCAGCGGAGAAAGCTTCAACCACGACGGAACCAGGACAGCGCGCAGAACCGCCCAGACCAGCTGGATGTCCAGGGATAGCGGACGGAGAGGACAAGGACCTACAGGAGGAGAGAGGAGAAAAGCTTCAAGACACGCCTGCAACACCCCCACAGACTGAGCGCAGAGAGCAGTACAGCAGAACACTCCTAAACAGCAGAAGCTCTCTTTACAATGGCCCCAGGCAGACAATGACAATCATGCCACGGCCAAAGCCTATAAAGGCCACCTGCAAGCAGCGTACGCCGAAGTTCAAGCAACGACTCCGCAAAGAAACAAAGTGAGCTGAACCCAGCACACCTTAAAGAACTCAAAGGCTTGCAGATAACAATGTGAACAAACAGGAGAGCTCAACACACAATCTCTCCCGGGCCTAACAGCCCACCGTTCACACCTCACACGCCAGCACGCTGGCCGGGAATCTGACAGCTGTCACCACAAAACGCTGTCTTCCTGAACACTGCAGTAGGCTACAACACACGCCTGTCTGCAAAACATTGACTTTTAAGCAAGAACATTGCCCAGTGTGACCACGAGACAGATCCGCTTAGCTCCACCTCCAGCCAACAGGACCCCAGCCATTTATACCAGCAGTCAAAACTGTCAAAACTGAATACAGCAGCTAAGAACACGACTGCTACGACCAGCATCTGAGCCTACGTGAGACAACACGACAGACACCAAAGGAAGACGGCATCAACGCCAGAACTCTTTCTCCTCAGATATCCACATCACACTGTGAGTCACCACCCAAATGCTACGGCCTTCTTCCGTACAGCGATGGCTCGATTCAGCAGACTCTACGGACAGCCGGAAAACGGCCAAGCACCAGAAGGCAATAAAGATTAGCAAAGTGATTGACCAGCTGCCCCATGCCAAGAGGAACGTCTGACTGACTAAGGTGAACGAACATACAGTGGTGTATGGGAGCTGAACACGCAGCGACATCACTGTGTGGGAGTGATCTGAGATCAGTGCAGACCAACAAATGACAAAAAAAAAAAAAAGGAACAAGGGCTTCTAGGAACAGAAACATTTTGGTGGCATAACTGTTACCAGAGTAGAATAGGAAACGGCGTAAAAGATTAAGCAAATAGTAGAAGACAGAGCTGTGCTAGCTGGAAAGTGCTACATCTGCCTGAGGGGCAGATTGCAGCATTTGTTTACAGTAAACCATATCACACGGCCCAAAAGATGCAAGCCTGGAGCTCCCACGCACCTGACCATCAACACTAAGTGCATGTACGCACCATGTACAAATCACAGATGGACACGCCCTTTCTTCATCAGCACCAACCTGCTGACTCGTGTTGAAACCACACATTACAAAGATTTGGGCACAAGTATGGGAACTTAACCAGCCAGCCAACCAGTCAACTCATCGGAAGTCCACTGCCAGGTCACAAAAGTCAAGTGTGACATCCCAGCCACGGTTCACACACTCCCAAAACTACAAGGCCACAAGGTATTTCGTCAGATGTCAAGTGCATACAGCTTCCATCGCACTAATGCCTGACCACCATGGCCAACACTGAGGACACCTGTGCTTTGAACTTAACCTCGAATAGACAATGCAAAACCTGCTACTTCCTGTTTCTCACAACCCTACGATACTCCCTCAACTGCGAGAAAGCCCTGCTAGATAAGATTACTCCCTGATGTTTACACTCTGGCGAACGAACTACCTGCATTCACCAAAAGGGGTCACTGTTCGGCTCAAAACACGGTGTGGCCAAAACCCTAACGGTGCACACACATTCAATGGAATACGTGAGGCAGTGCCCACTCTAGAAGCCACACCCCCTTTCTGAAAATAATCTTTTGCAGTGTACATACCATACAGGTATTTCAAGAGCCTAAGAGAAAATGGCCACTCCGAAGTAGTGCCAAAGCTGCTCTCCACATATGACGATGATCCAGAACTAATGTCATGTACATGGTCCCATGCACAGAACGACATGACATCACACCAAGCCTACCTGCATCCAGGGCTACACAGAAACCACCTACAAGCTTGGAAAACTGTGAAAAGAACTACCCACTCAGGTAAACAAGCGCGCAAGACAGTGTCACAAACACCAAAATGACACCTGCGCTACACCAAATCCCTGAGTTGCACACACTGAAGGGGATATCATCTGCCATCCACTACCTCCACCCTGGTCCACACTGACAGCACGGCCAGAAGGGGGGTGGATTACACCTGCAGCGGCTCTCAGCAGAGCCCAGCACCCAGATGTCAACAGCGGCGCTGCACAAGCCATCCAGCGATGTGACAATCACAGAGACCTGCCACCAACGTGTGATGTTTATAACTGTCAATGCCTGCAGACCAAGGATCCCACGCACACAAACCCATGTGCTCATAGACCCAAGAGCGAGGCAAGACACGCCCAGAGCAGGTACCTAGTGGAAAACGACAAGCCTGTCCCACTGCGACACCTTAAGCCGGGCCACCTGACATCACAGCAAGAGTGAAGGCAATCGGATCAACCCTTCTGTCACAGCAAGTCGCAAGAACTCCCTCTGAAAATTACCAACCTGCATAGACTCAAAGTAGGCTAAGCTCAGTTTCAAACATCACCACTCAGAGCAAACCAGAAGCCAGCTGAGCATCAACACCTATTCCAGACAAGCATTGCCATCACAATATGAACATTACATGCTCATCCGTGGAAAAACAGTGAAAGGCCCAGAAAAAAACTGAGGGATTTTGTGGCTGCCTAAGGTTTTCAACAACAAAAACCCACCCACCCAACCCAAACATCGCTTCTAAGCCACAAGCAAACACCTCACGCTGCTACGCCGCCTGCATCAAACCCATGCACACTGGCTCCATCTACAAAATAGCTCTGCTAAAGCAGCCTCCACTGCTCACAAGCAATGCTGACACCTAACCGTGCACTGTCCGACCACACTGAGGCACTAAGCCAAAAACAACTCAGTGATGTCTCACACATTCTGCATCTAGCTGACAACATCTTCACATTTGTTCCTGATAACCTAACATCGCGACAGCTCCCAGCTTTTCAGGAACAAAAGGGGGGTCAATATGGTGATCTGAGCAATGCCTCTCATTTCACTGATTTAAGGCCTAATTATGTATTATGTATCAGTGTATTCACATCGATCCGCTCATGTGAAACATTTACGTCAAATAAATGTTGTTATTCTAGTGTAGCTGACTAATAATTCACCACTGTCTGTGAAGCGAACATGTTTTTTGTTTTTTTTTATTTGTGAAAGAGTTGCATGTGACGTCATGACTGAGCACACCTCATCTGACCACATATGAGTTCCTGTGCTTGCTCACAGCACGGACCAATCACTGCTCTCCTTGGGCGGTGTTGTGAGCTTGCATTGGTCTCTTAGCAACACATGACCCCGGAAATGTGAGCAGACACTTCTGGGTTAATCTGATAACGGCACCACCCAATTCACAGACCTTAGGGTAAACTAACAACCGCGTATAGCTAAAGCTAGCTCTGTAGCAGCCCTAAACGCATGCAAGTTAAAGCCCTCCACCTCAACTGATAGCTATTAGCACTCAGCTAACACTTAGACACGTGTGAGTGTGGAGTGTAACATTTAACCCAAAGAATACAGACTTTGGAACATTTTAGACTAAGGGACTTTGATTTTAACTAGTGATGGGAGAGGCAAAGCTGCTTGAGGTTTGAATCGAACAATTCATTTGTGCCACAAATGATTCACTGTTGCGAAACGCCCCGTGCTGGAAACCCCTGCTGGTCAAGACAGGGAAACTGTAGTGAAAATGTAACTCAATGAAACACCCTACCAAACCAATAAACAATGATTTATTGAAGGTGTAATTAATTAAAGGTGATCAACGATCCCTAATACTTTTAAAAAATAAGGGTCTTTTAATGAGTTATATTTCAGTAAACGAATGAAAGCTTTGCCAATCAGACCAATATGAGACTTTAAAGTATGCCTCCTGCCTTTAAATGTGTCACTAAATGTGTACAATATATAGAGTTGATCCAAGATTGAATATAAATCTTAGACATTGGTTCATGAGACCTAGCATCGAACGGCTGAAATTTCAATTCAATTTGAAAAGCCATGGTGTAAGAAGCCTCGTTTACTGAAATCACCATGCACTCCGAATCATGGATTCGAGAAATAAGGAATTGACTGAGGGCCCAAACCTCTACAAAGTATGCTCAAAGACCCCATCACTAGTTTAAACAATTTAGCTCCCCCTTTCTCTTGGATTCATTTCCTGCTTGGCTGTCACCCTCTATGTAGGATCAGTCAGGGTAGCCCCTCTTCACATACTTTGGTTTTGACCATGTTATCTTTATTTTGACTTCATTCTGCCTCTCTTTTATTTGGTTTAATTTACTAACCTTTATTTAGCTTGAATGTAACAAATTAAGCTAAGATGATTTAAATTAAATTAGAAATTTGATTAAATCAATTTATTCACTTCTCTCTTGTGTTCTCTAAAGCTATTAGGACACTTTCATTAAGCTTTCACCTTAGTTAAGTTTGTCCGACCATCACCATCATCTCTGCCCCGGTATAGGATTATAGCAGTTCCAGAAACTGCTGCCCCCTTAACGAACCAAGCAGGTTATTGGCAGACTAATTCCTGTCCCTCTCTATACCCCTCCTTACATAGATGTTTGATGTGTCTCTGCTAGCCGAGCTAACAGCCCCTAGGTTTAATGACACTCCTGCAGCATTCCTCTGAACGAGTGACAACTGCTAGGTCGTATCTTAGACTTAAACTAAATAAGGAAAGCCCTTCTTTCTCCCACTGTCTCTTTACGATTTTATTTCGGTTTGTTTTATTCAATACCTTCCTAGTGACCCAACCTGAGAACCATCAGTGCATTGAGTAAAAATGTGACCACATGTACAGCATGGTCAGTAGCTGACCCTTGCTTTCATCCTGTTTTAAAGTTACTCAAACCACTCCCTTTGTGCTCACCTGCACAGAATCTCAGGGTCCAATCTCACTAGCTCCCCAACGACAGCTATCCACACCTTACCTGGCCTACAGAGCCAATCACCATAAAGATAGCTTAGCACCTCTGTTTTGTGTTTGTACTTGCATTTGCCTTCTGCCTCTCTCTCTCGTGTCTCCACAAGTTAACCAGCGTGTCTCAGACATCCAGCCCTGCCAACCACCAGGACCAACTGGAGACTCGGCAGAGTGCTGTGAGGGACATCCTTTAGCCTAAAGCAGCCAACAGCCTGCAACGGCAGAGAAAGGAACAGCGGGACTGCAACATGGTCGCCTCACATCCAGCCTGGACAAGCAGGAGCTGACCAGCATCATCATCTCCTTGGCCCACACCCTCAAGGGTCTCAGACAGGAGGTAAATGAACTGAACCTGCAAGTCACAGAGTTCCAAAGGGAACCGACACTCGCTGGAAAAGAGAAGGAACCGACAGACGCAAGGAACCTGACAGAGCAATGGAAGGAAATCACCAGTCTTTACGAAGGCTTTAACAGCTGCCAGACACAGGGAGCAGCTTGAAAATGCCACCAGACAAGACTTAAACAGAGAACTGTTCCACACAAAGTCACTGTTAAAACAGTGCACACAGAACTTAATAACAGAGACACAAGAGCCAAGGCCGTAGAAGGCCTCCTGCATGCAGCCAGAGCTGAAGTCCAAACCTTAACTCAGCAATTCTGCAACCTTAAAGAGGAGCTCAACACGGTCCAGAAGGACTTGGAAAAGTCCTACGGACTGCAGATGGACTAGACAAATAACATACACCCTGCTGCACATCACACAGCCGGCAGTGCAGACCCCCTTATCCCGGTACACAGATACAAGAGGGGAAGGGGCAAAACCCTCTGCTCGACACAAGTCGACTTCCTGAAAACTTCTGCAGTGTCAGAAGGAAAAGGACTCATTCAGGTGAGTCCTGAAACAGCACATGAAGTGACATGATCTCAATCGAATGGACACAGACATCCCTGCATTCACACCAGAACTTGTAGGAGACAACGATGTCCATGCCTACCTGTGAGACATTTGACTTTCACCTGTAGTCTTGGACCAGTGTGAATCACCAAGATAGACTCCGTCTGCTCTGGGTCACCTCTAGCCCAGAGGTCCAACGCTTCCTGGCTCGACACCCAGGACCCATTCAATCAGACTACCAGCAGCTAAGACAAGCTATCATTAAGTAATTCTCAGACTCGGAGTCTGAACATGGACTGAACGCTGACCTAGCCACTCAACAGGGCTATAATGAAACTCCCTTTGCTTACTGTCATAGACCTCAATGAGCTTACTTCGGAGCTTGCAAGGGCTTACTTCAAGAGCCTTTTCATCCAAAACCTCCAACCTATTGCAAGTCACCATTTAGGCATGCTGGCCTGCCTCCACTCAATGCCTTTAACAACTGTGTCACCTGGCACAGAAAGCCTTTAACAAACACACACAAGGCCTGCTCAGAAAGGTTCTTAAGACCCCACTGACTGTGATCTACAAACCCAGAGGATAAAGTTGGCACCAGAAGGCACCCCGGTATGGCTTCAGCGCAAGACCCTCCTATAAAGATTCCTAGTCAGCCTAAGACTCACAACATGAAAACATGTGCTCAAGGGAAGCAAGAGTCTCCATTAACAGATTTTGGATTTGGCTGCCTGAAAGGAAATCTTAAATGGACATCTAAGCCTTACATGTCAACAGACTATGCACGGCCCTCTTGAAACCTACAGACACTTGCTACAAGCAATTTGAATGGACACTGCTGCATATTTCCACAACAATGACTTGTCACAGGAACACTGCCTCCAGAGAGCACAAATGGCATGACAACAGACTGTAAGCAAATCACCTGTGCCATTTAAGCTGACGATACCTTGCAACCCTAAGTTAGCTAATGACGTCAGTAGCTAGCAGTTAGCATCATTCATTCGAAGCCCTTAACTACAGCTCGTGGGCATGCAGTGCAAAGTGATCCAACCCAATGTCATTTAACCATATTTCTGGCTCCTGATTTCTTAAACTTTTGTTTTTCCCTTACTTTGAGGTCTCCTCAGCCACTTTCGCCATCACTATTTTAGGTGTATTCCCTCCTGGTTCAACTAAATTTGCAGTTACTTAGTTAAATTTAAATATTTAATTACATGTTAACTGTTCAGTTAGAGGAGAATTTTCCTTTTGGAGATATTTCATGTTGGGAACTACTCAATAGCACGTTGGCTAAAAACCTTAAGGAAGGAAACACCCATGATGTGGTCTTGAACACGCAGCAGCAGTGAGCCACTTTGGTATGATGATCAAAGCAAACTTAATGGTCGATCCAGATTGCTATTGAGTATTCCCAATTCCAGGTCACCCTGTGGTGCTAATAACTTAGCAGTCAGCTATTCACTTATTTATTTCCATCTGTTTGATGTAGTTACGCTAATCCCTTTCGTTCGAGTGTGGTTTCATATCTCCATAGAGCTGTAAGGAACCAGAGAAACTTCATTTGTGATTCTGCTTGTTCTCAACGAGTGCACCAAGTACCATGACCCTCCTACATGAGTAATCTAAATGATTACAAGGGCATAACGATAGTCATGCACACTGGTAACAAGCATTATTTGAAGAGGAAAGCTGTCCTCCTTCCTTTCCCTCCTTTCCTTTACTTTTTAAGAGATCTAGCCTGAGGCGAGCCATCAGGAGATTCTGAGAAATACTTTGACCATAAGAACCATCTTAAGTCATTTATTAAATCTCGGCTTAAGCCCTTAAAAGAAAAACTCCCAGAATCACACAAATCTTAGCATCCAAAGCTAAGATATTGATCATAGAAGACACTCCACTTGCAAGCCATGCCCCGAAACAATGAGCTGTAGGTTACATCGCTAGCTGACCTATTAAACCCTAACCGGGTCCGTCTGAAACTTTCTTTACACTACAAAATCTTTATGACAATTCTCTGCGAACACTGGAACTACCCGCCATCTCACAAGTCAGAGTCCAACCAGCGATTCCAGACTGCAGGGACCACAGATACTAGATAACAACCACCTGACACAGACCAACTTGGGTCAGGATGACAAGTGACAGTGCCTCGACACCTGCCGCACGAGTTCGAGGACTCATACCTTGCCACCGTCTACATTTTCACACCTGATAACATTGACCACGGCACCACAGCCACTCCTTGAAGCACCAACCTCCAGAGAGCCACCTCTCTCTTCCAGCCGTGAGTGCCGGGTGCATGTCTGACTGTTCCGCACCTTTGACGTCGCCCGCTGTTGTCTGTTGGACGGACAACAACGTTCGAAAGAGGGGATATGTAGGGTCTGGACCAATCAAACACACAATTGTTCATTAGAAGTAGGAAAAAAAAATCACACACTCCTTTTTCTTAGTCCCCAACTGTAGGCTCCGGCAAGTCTCACATGGCCCACAAGGCCCCGGTTGCTATAGTGACCAGGACATCTCTGCCAGACCATAAAAACTTTACGACGCAAAAGAATGTGAATCGCAACTTCCCCAACCAACTCTCTCCTAAACAGACTGCAATAGTAACTGACTTCGTTCATTAATTCTTTAACAAACCTTCCTATGAATGAACACACCAATCCCCAAGTCAGTGTGTATTTCATTGTGGTTTAGGTATCTTGTCTTTTGGTGTAATGTTTTATGCATGTGTTACTATAGATATGGATGGATGTGTTATGCGGTGTAACCACATGGTCATGTTTGGTATCTCTGAATTCGTATTTTGATGGCCTAAAGGATGATACATATTATATGTCAATACACATGCAACATATTACAGTTGCATGAATCCCTAGTAGATATGAATGAGTACCCACATGCTCTCAGGAAAAGGGTCATAAAAAGCCCCCTTTCTATCCAAACCTCCCGCTTGGAATTTCAGCCTCTCTCATTGGTCAAACCCAGGCTGGGGGGGGGCGTCATTCTTCAAGCCTTTAAAGGGCTCCCCCACAGTTCCGCCCTCTCTCTTTTTTTACTCTTCGCTCTTCTCTTGGACTGAAAACACGTCACCCGCGCCCCCCCCCCCCAGATCCATGGGAGGAGGGGGGGGGGGGGGTGCTCACCCTGCAATCATGAGGCCTACAAACCCTTCTTCGAAGCCATGCGGTCTCCAAGGACACTCAAGGAACTGAAAAGGACTCTCTGAACTGAACACATACGGAACCAATGCACAACAACAAAGCTTGCAAGTATCTGTCCTTTCTAACGTAGATAGCTGCGTTTAAGGCGTTTATAAAAACGATTTCAGGTTGTTCAGAACCGTTTCATACCTGTCCAATGCAACTCACTTTCTGTCTCTCTCTCACTCTCTCTCTTACTCTCTCTCTCACGCGTTCTCTGTCTATTTGTGTTTTATGTATGTTTGTCTATGTGCGATCGTTTGTAAATAGTTGAGTTTAATAAACAACCATATATTCACATATAATGATTCTCTGTGCTGAATGCTTACATTACAACAGTCACTTAAACTGTGTCGATCTCATATTGCTACCTTAAAGCCCTATTGTGTTCAAATTGTTTTAACTCCGTTCTGATTCGTAAAGAAAAACGTTGCCGTGACGACGGCCAACGTCAGAGTAATGAGTATCGCTGAGTAATTTGCTGGACAAAGAAACAAGCCGATATCATCATTACTGTTACTGATCAGAAACTGGAAATTGCGTATATTTAATGACGATTATTATACACAATTTCCTGTGAGTTAAACTACTTTCCCTGACCGAAATGTATGTTTTAAATAACTCATTTCACCCTATACATTGGTCGGAAGACCTGGTGGAGTTTTGCAGTGTATATGTGATGAGAGAAACAGTCTCATGCATATACACACATATATTGATCATCTTAAATTCTTTGAGCTAATGACATTCTCTACAATGGTTTTGTCTGTGTATGTTTTTCGGACTCTCTAATCCGTGGAGCCCATTGACTGCCATTATATGACTGACAGACTGCAACGGTTTGAGTTAAAAAATCTTTGTTTGTGTTCTAATGAAGAAACAAAGTAACCTACATCTTGGATGCCCTGGGGGTAAGCAGATAAACATCAGATTTAAATTTTTGGGTTAACTATCCCTTTAAATATGAAGCGTCTCTGTGTGAATGAGTTATCACAGACAAACACAAACATGACAGTTTCATCTACAACACATACTGAATCATGAGTTTTCAGCATCTGCTGTCCCACTATGTGAGGGATGTAAACACGTGAATATAATCTCCAGAGCTGCTCTGAGACTCACTTCACCAGAAATTCACTTCACTACAACCAGCCAACATAAAAGTTGGGTTTACTTCAAAGTTATGACAATATATTACCATAATAGATTACTACAGTAGTGGAGAAATGTACTTCTCAAAGTAATAACAAAAATAAATTTTTTGGAATATCACACAATATCAGAATTTTTCATCCATGTTTTAACTCAAACCTTAATTTTAACCTCTGTTGTGCAGCACTTCGCTTGCCACATTTCATTTGATTATATTTGATAAGATTCATTACTTTTTTATGCATTAATTTGATTATCATTGTGTTTTGACATAACACATTAAAATTATAAAATACATTTATAAAGTAAAATTAAATTAAACCATTTAAATTTAAACCAAATTCAGAAAATCTAAAACTGAAAACATAGAATTTGTGGGGGAAAAAAAACATATAGAAAATTTCATAGCACCCAATTAAACTTTACATCAAATCACTTGGCTTTTGTGAAAGCCATGAGATTAGAAATCAACAAACCACCATTATCACCACAAACAGGGTCAGATTTGAGCAACATTTGACACTCAAAACACTGCATACAAGTGAGTGTGGTACCTGTTGGCGGAGCTGACTGCTGGTTCTCTGGGACTCGTGGAGCTGCTGTTCCAGCTCTCTGAGGAGCTGCCTCTGCACACTCAGCTGCTCCTGCAGAGCCTGGTTACGGGCCTGAGCCTCCATTAAAGCCTGCTTACACTGAGCTGACTCCACCTCAACTGTCTTGGTCACATACTGTAGGAAGAGTGTGAAACAGATGCATTTAGTTAGGAAAAGTCCATCTCGTTTCTGGTCACCAGATGGGTGCATTGATTATAGCGGGCTCCCTGTGATTTCTCAGGGTATTTGGTATTGAAAATGCAAGTCCAAAATGAAAACAAAAAAAAATTCTAAAACTAATTAAAAAAAAAAATGCAAGGAAGAAAAAAACTAATCCACAAACACAAATTATCTGCACAAAGTCTCTATGATAGAAGATTACATTTCAATAAATTTAAAATAAAATCACTGTTTCTCATTTTGAAGCCTGCATAATCCAGAGGTCACATCTGTCGTGTGTGTAGGTAATTGAGGCTGCCTTGTTTACGAAAAATAACCATTACAATGCACAGTAAAGAAAGAAAAAAATATTTTGCGGCTTTATAAGAAATAAGTCATACACAGCGCCAAAACCATCTTGGCTACCAATAATCATGAAAATGCCACCAGACTCATCAGAAACCACTTCATATTGGATCAGGACAATAACCCAAAACACCCTGCCAGTTCGGTCAAGGAGTTTATCGGGGCAAATAAATGGAAAGTCTAATCATTTTTATAGATTTAAATCAGATTGAACATGAATTTCACCGGCTGAAGAGGAGCTTAAAGGCAGAAACTCACGAAAACATGCAACAGTTTGAATTGGCTGCATTAAAGGCTGGGAAAAAGCATTTCAAAGCATAAGACCAAGAGTCTGGTGATGCCTATGGGTCGCAGACTCACTGCTGTGATTGCACACAAGGGATCTGCTTTAATAAATATTTGCTTTAAATCAATTACATCTGCCATAAATTTACTTATGCTCACATCAAATAATGGGATGAACTCTAAAATGGCTGTCCTTTTTATTAGGCAAAACATGTTTGTGTCGAAAAACCTAAAAAAAAAAAAAAAAAAAACATAATGGGACATTCTGTAGTTGTCTCATATTCATTTTCTGATCATACTTGCAAATGTCTTGACTTCACAGCAGAGAAAACAATTTTGTCTTTACTGTTCCAATACTCATGGAGGGCACTGTATATTTATAATAGGTTATTTTTCTTAAATGAGACATCTCTATGACATATGCAGCTGACTTATGTGACCCGGAGTGTGCAGGCTTCAAAACGAGACACAGCTAATGCTTAGCTGGCACATGCTCACCTTGACCTGCAGCGGCTGAGCAGCTTGGCGAGACAGAGCCTCCTCAGAGTCACGAAGTTGTGAGGTCAGCTGCTCTTCGCTCTGGCTCCTGAGACGTGACGCCTCTTCCAGCTGCTGCTGGAGCTCCTGTCTACGCTGCGCAGCCTCCTCCAACTGCTGCTGAAGCTGAACTACCACACCAGTCCTCTCCTGCACCTGCTGCTCCAATGCAGCCAGTCGCCGCTCCCGTTCGCGGCACTCCTCGTCCTTACGACACAGCTCTCCACGCAGGGCCTCCACATCCTGGGACCAATGCAGATAGAAAGATGGAGTATTACAGAACAGAAATATAGCATCAAGTAATTATTCAGTCATTATAGAAACAACCAGGGATTGAAATTAACTTTTTCACTCACCAGCCAATTTGGCTACTAAATGTTTAAGTTACAGGCCATTCATAACTTCTACACCAAAAAAAAAAAAAAAAAACAGAAATAAACCAACAGCTTGAGGCGGTCTACATTGGACGTGACAAAGCGACCGTTGCAAATCATTTGGTGTCAGTATTAGGGGTGTGTGATATTGACAAAATAATATCTCAATATTTTCTGGGATTTTACAGATAACAGCATTGATAAAGATAATTAGACAATATTATGCGGAATGTGTTATTGTGTCCGACTCCTGAATTCTTTGATATTCTTCATATTCTGTGTGGCCAGTTCACTGCAGTGATAGAAATCAATCTTTTCCAATAAGTTTAATTAAGTTTGATTTTTACCTTTATAAAGCCATTTAAAAAAAAAGTGTGCATCTTTTGACTAAAATTCTTACATTTAATCAGTCAATTATAATAATACATTCAGGCTGTTACCAAACAAATGAAATCAGTAAAACAAAATTCATCTTTGCAGAAGTTGCATCTAAGGTGTCATTTAGATGTATTTCCACAGCGTTTAATGAAGCCCAGAGGGACATGGAATGCTTTAACCTGCAGTAACAAATGCATAAATGTTTAGATATTTTAAACATAAAACGTTGAATACTGATATTTGAAATTATTTTAAAAATGAAAAGACACTTTAAATGTGAAATTAAAACAGCAAGCAAGTCGCTGTTAATAAGTGAGTCACTGCAATTGAACCAAATCATTTAAACGGTTGATTCATTCAGGAAAGAAACACTGTCATGTTGCTCTGAGACGCAAAACATTGCCGTGGCTGTGTTTGGAACGATTTTTGTTGGCGAAATGGAGCAAAAATAGCCAATGTGGTGTCTAAAATGTACGTAAGTCTCTTATTGTTTATTGAACTGTATAAAATCAATATCACATTTGCAGTAATGCTGATTTAAAAAAAAAAAAGGCACTCTTTGTGTGATTTTACATATTATTATTTGATATTATTTGCTCAACTTGTGCAGATTTGGCTTGCATGAACTTCCCCAATAAATTAATGAGTGATCACACACAAAATGTAACCAGCAAAATTGGCTAGTGGTTTGACAGCGTTACCCGGCACAGCTGATTTTTACCTGCATTTGGCGGGTGTTAATTTTAAACCCATTAAACAACCAATCTGATTGTATTTGAGATTTATGGTTTTTATGAGTACCTGGCTGTGTGGGCAGTGGCTGGGAGAGCAGGTGGTCTGGGTCTGATTGGCCCTCAGCTCCTGTTTGAGCCGCTGGTTTTCAGTCTCCAGCACCTCGAGCTGTTTCTCCAGATCTGTCGCCCCCTAAACAAAAACACATTTACTCATGTATGATTATTTTAATAAATAAAAAGTAAAAAAACAGCATTGGTTTAAAAAAATATTTTGTAGCACTATGTGTCTGAAATGTCTTGACATTAACTGTCACTTTATTATACTGTCACTGATTTCTTGTTCTTTCTTGTTTTTTTTTTTTTTTTTTTAAACAAGAAAGGCTGAGAGGTTGAGTGATTTAACAGTTTATTTAATTATTTTTCCAAAAGAGGGTGAGGTTTTATTATAATTAGTTGCAAAGTACAGTTAAGTACACCCACACCCATCTCGAATTTGAGATCAGTGCCAGCTGTAAATCTTCCAGGGCTGAAGGGATACATTCCTTTGCTATCAATGAACTAGATCACCAGGTTAACACTCCTCCTCCTCCCATCAAAAAAACTAAATCAGGTCAGTGTAAAGCTGCAGGAGCATGAGCTCTTTATTAAACAATAGAAATGTGGTTCACACAAGAGCGGTGACTTTAGCTCACCAGGATCAGGTGATTCACACAATAGCACTGAGTGTGCCACAACTCCCACAGTCCCTAATAATTCAGTCTCTCACCAGCTCAGAGCGCAGTCTCTCCACCTCCTGCGTCTGATCCACTAGTTTCTCCTCCAGCTCCTTGACCTACAAAACCACAAACCAACAGCATTATTCAGCTAAATCCCTTTATGAAAATGAGTCAGCTTCATGCATCCACCCTCATGATGTATTGATCTATTTTAATCGAACCAGACACAAACAATGAATATCAATGCATAAAAGGTCACAATACACGGCGCTAGAGGAATGAAAATGATCTTGTGAGTCTGGCTAGAAAACTGAGCCCTATTCTGTGTGTGTGTGTGTGTGTGTGTGTGTGTGTGTAAACGTACCTGTGTGCGCAGCCCTGTAATGAGAGTGAGTTGTTCTCCCTTGTCTTTTTGCAGTTTTTCCTGTGAGTAAACTTTACTCACTTTTACAGCGCTGGGAAAATCCACAGACCTCTGAGTCAAAACACTAGAGCTCCTCACACCTACACAAACACACATATATACACACTTTATGGAAAACATCTTTTTCTAACTTTTAGGTCACAAGACTAATGTAAAAACATTTATTATAAATGTATTAATTATGAAATACACAAAATATATAGAAATATACACTTTTATAATTATTAATAATAATAATAATAATAATAAAATCACATTTACATTTATGTAAATGTTTCTACAAACTGAAAAGCAAGTAGTTTTTTATAAAAGCTAAAAAAACTAGTCAGATAATCCAAAAAATAATAATTAATGAAATATACAACATAAAAAGGTATAGAAATATAAACTTTCATAATTAAAAATAATAATTAAATCACATTTATATTTATGTAACTGTTTCTACAATCTGAAAAGCAAGTGGCTTTTTTATAAAAGCTTAAAAAAAAACTAGTCATATAATCCAAAAATAATAATTAATGAAATAAACAACATAAAGGTATAGAAATATAAACTACTAAAAAGTAGCTTTTTATAAAAGCTAAAAAAATCCACTCAATCTTAAACTCTAATTATTAATATAAACTTTCCTAATTCATAATAATTAAATAAACAATTTCTACATTCTGAAAAGCAAGTAGCTTTTTATAAAAGCTAATAATTAATGAGTTTGAGATTATATGAGTAATGAAATATACAACAAAAACATTTAAAGAAATATAACCTTTCATAATTAATAATAATAATTAAATCACATTTATATTTATGTAACTCTTTCCACATTTATATTTATGTAACTTTCTACGATCTGAAAAGCAAGCAGCTTTTTATAAAAGCCAAAAAAAAAAAAAAAAAAAAAAAAAAAAAAAAAACTCTACTCATAATCTCAAACTCAATTATTAATGAAATATACAACTAATTTATAGAAATATAAACTTCCATAATAATTAAATCACATTTATATTTATGTAACTGTTTCTACAATCTGAAAAGCAATTATCTTTTTATAAAAGCTAAAAAAAAAAAAAAAAAATTAACTCGTATGACTTTCCATATTCTGCCATACAAACAAGCAATAAATATATTTATTGTAAATGTATTAATTATTAAATAAAAAAAAATGCTTCTAAAAAATGCATAAAAATATAGATCTAAAATATTACAGATGTAATCGTTTATAATAATTATAAAAATATTACTTATTTTTTCCACTTTAATCTGAACAATCTCACCTGTAGGTGACACAGCTTGGTTGAGCTGTCCGTCCTGCAGTTTGGGCTGCTCTTGAGGTTCTTGGTTAAAGGATGAATGTTCCAGGTGGTTGTCTTGGTTGAGCTGGTGGTCGTGTGTTTGCAGTCGCTGCAGCAGGAGTCTTTTTGCAGCGTCTTCGCTACGCAAACGTGCCTGGAACTCACAAACTCGCTCTTGCAGCGTCTGCACAAACACACAAGGAATGCGTAAATTCAACCGGGAATGTCAGCTGTGCTAAAAAAAACTCATACAACATGAACTGTGAAGGAAAGAACTTGAAAACAAAAAAGGCATCATTTACTAATCCCTATCCCATATGACTGACTTTATTCCATTGAAAACAAAAATAATAATTTTAGAATTTAAATATATAATATAAATGTAATCATTTAATTAGGTCACTCAGACTTTAAATTTAAACTTTGAGTATTTTTGGTCACTGCATTTTTTTGTAGGAAAAGAAATAGCAGCCATTACATCAACAATATTTGATCAACAGAATAAAAGAAAAACCACATGAGTTTGGAATGACAGTAAATGCAGACAAAAATGTAACTATTCCTTTGACTTCACAAGAAAGCTTAATAATCAAATGGCTATTCCTACTGACACAAACTACACTGGATACAGTTTTCAGGATCCCAGATGACTACAAAACCTCTAGAAGAGACATTTAAGCAAACAGGGTGGAACTATTAACAGTATGCTTTGTCAAGTTGACGTCAGAACGAGGCAAAGTAGCTCACAGCTAAGCACAAAGAAAGAATCAGAGGGAATTACGTAGGCAGACGTCCAGGAACAGGACAAAGTAACCTTCTGTACAGGTGAAATGGTGAGAAGGTAGTGCAGAGAGACAGAGAGGGAAAATGGTGAGTAGAAAAGCATGAAAACAAAAAGACAACTCAGAATTATGCACAACTGAAACTTCAAATCAAATAAAATTACTCAAACTTTTAAATCCCAGGAAAATGTGCACATACCGACTCACTGAGATGAAGCTACGTTTGAAGATTTGAAAATGTGATGTCTTAAAATCCTGAGATTCATTAGGCTGGAAATCATTGCACCTTTACAGGTAGCACTGCCTGCTCAACACAGATAGATCTAGAGAAGCACATACAAAGCTATCCCATGTCTAAACTATTGTTTGTATTGAGAAGAGTCGTCAATGCATTGAAAAGCAGCTGCTGGGACACACCACACATGTGATCTCCAGCCAATCGGATCTCTCCTGTGCTCATGGTATGCTGAAAAGACTGGAAACCCCAGCACGCTCAAATCTCACTCCAGATTGTCCTTTTCAGAGATGTTGATCCACCCTTGGAGATCAAAGAGAGGAGGACTGCATTTCTAATGTGTCACTTACTAACAGTGGATCATGTTATGTAACTCCAGTCATATCTAGGGACGAGCGGCTGGTTTCACTAGTTACAATACACGCAACTTAGCCTAGCGTTGACGTTAAGGGTGAGACTTCCGCACTACTGAATATTTTTGCGTTGCACCATTATACTTTTGAAATGTCGCTTTATAAAAATAAATATTTACAAAAGCCTTTGACCACGAGTAAACTTCAATCTTTTACACATATTTGACAATGTTTACATCCTTGTTGTGCATATATAGATTTAAATAAACTGGCATTAGACTCAAACTTACTGACTCCATTATTTATTTATTTATTTTTTTTAATTTTCTTAATTTATGGGTTTTATTTCACCTAGTCACACTTGTGGTGTCCCGGTCAAAATGGACTGGACTCTAAACAATTGCTTATAAATCTTATATATTATCACCAAATATTGGATTCATTTTTTTGTCAACTTATTTTCTTTCATTTAGGACTGGTTTTGTGTTTCTATTTGGAACCGATTAATCATAGGCCTCATTTATCTGAAAGTAGGCACCTCATTTTTTAAATGAAAAAAGCATTTATGCATAATTTTCATATGATATGATATAAATTATGAAAATGTGCACTGTTTATCACTCTAGTGTGCTTTAATGTTTAATCATGGAGTTTGCTTTTAAATGCTTTTATTTTGCATAAAATTGCAAAAAGTCACTTGTGGTGTTCCTGGTCAAAATTGATCAGACTTCAAACAATTGCTAATAATATAGCAAAATCAGAGATATATTGTCACCAAATATTGGATTCATTATTTTTGTCAACTTATTTTCTTTCATTTAAGGCTGGTTTTGTATTTCTATTTGCATCTGATTAATCGTAGGCCTCATTTATCTGAAAGTAGGCACCTCATTTAAGCATTTTTTATGCATAATTTTCATGATATGAGATCAATTTTAATTTATGTTAAATGTTCAATCAGGAAGTTTGCTGTTAAATGCTTCTATTTTGTATAAAATTACAAAAAGTCACACTTGTGGTGTTCCTGGTCAAAAATGACCAGACTCCAAACAATTACTAACAATACAGCAAAATGAGAGATATGTATCACCAAATACTGGATTCATTTGTTTTGTCAACTTGTTTTCTTTCATTTAAGACTGGTTTTGTGCTTATATTTGCATCTGATTAATCGTGAGCCTCATTTATCTGAAAGTAGGCACCTAATGTTTAGTGTCAATAACATGCATGAGTTTAAACAACCAGGTGTTTGTTGATGTGGTTCTCTATATGGCAATGCTAATGTGTTTTTCTCTGTCACAATGGTCAGATTTGTTGTTCCATGATATTGTCTCCATTTGACAATGTCAGTATGTAGGATGTACATAACTGAAATATAACAGTTTTGGTCTGTTGTTCCATGAAATGTTATAATGTAAATAATCTTAATGTGTTCTTTCTTGTATGTAACGATGGTCAGATTTAACAAGAAACAGAACAGGTGTTACTTTGTGTCCCTTTTCAGAAAATAAAAGCATTAAAAGCATAAAAGCATTTCAAAATAAAGGCTGTTTTTTTGTGATCTTCCCCATTCACTTTTGAAGGCTGTGACTTTGTGCAATTTTGTACAAAATGAAAATTTAAAAGCAAACTTCCTGATTAAACATTAAAGCACACTGGTGTGAGAAACAGTGCACATTTTCATAATTTATCATCTCATATTGTGAAAATTATTCATAAAATGATTTTTTCACTCAAAAAATGAGGTGCCTACTTTCGGATAAATGAGGCCTACAATTAATCAGATGCAAATAGAAACACAAAACCAGTCCAAAATGAAAGGAAACAAGTTGACAAAAAGATTGAATCCAGTATTTGGTGATAATATAGCATAATGAGAAATTTATAAGCAATTGTTTGGAGTCCGGTCATTTTTGACCGGGAACACCGCAACTGTGACTTTTTGCAATTTTGCACAAAATAAAAGCATTTAAAAGCAAACTTTCTGATTAAACTTTAAAAGCACACTAGTGTGAGAAACAGTGCAATTTAAAAAAAAATATTTTTTAAAAATCAGATATTGTGAAAATTATTCATAAAAAAAAAAAGCTTTTTTCACTCAAAAAAATCAGGCACCTACTTTCAGATAAATGAGGCCTATGATTTATCAGATGCAAAGAGAAACACAAACCAATCCTAAATGAAAGAAAACAAGTTGACAAAAAGATTGAATCCAGTATTTGGTGATAATATACCATAATGAGAAATTTATAAGCACCGCAAGTGTTACTTTTTGCAATTTTGTACAAAATAAAAGCATTTAAAAGCAAACTTTCTGATAAACTTTAAAAGCACACTAGTGTGAGAAACAGTGCAATTTTTTAAAAATATATTTTTTAAATCAGGTATTGTGAAAATTATTCATAAAAAAGCTTTTTTCACTCAAAAAAAAAAAAAAAAATCAGGCACCTACTTTCGGATAAATGAGACCTATGATTTATCAGATGCAAAGAGAAACACAAACCAATCCTAAATGAAAGAAAACAAGTTGACAAAAAGATTGAATCCAATAATAGGTGATAATACAGCATAATGAGAGATAAGCAATTATTTGAAGGGTGTGACAGGAATCAGAACACAACCAAAGGGTTAATATAACTCTGAATGCATTCGCTCTGAAAGAAGAAAGTCATACACACCTAGAATGGCTTAAGGGTGAGAAAATCATGGGGTAATTTTCATTTTTGGGTGAACTATCCCTTTAAGAACTCGAAATGTAACCAAATAAAGTACAGAATTATCTACAAACTATCTTCTAGTGTGTTCCAATTTAAGTAACAACTTGTAAACACATAGTGCAACTCAACCCAAAACATCTGAGGCTTGGAAACTTATTTCACTTGTAACCAAGTAACCAATAAACAACTACCTAACAACCAGACAGCAACACAATGGCACCAACTCCCAAACATAGCATCATAGTCAAACACCACAAGTAAACATTTAGCTTGACTGATGTTATAAAACTTTCCATTTAAAGCATAAAAATATAAAGTTTTTAGATTTAATACAGACTAAGAAACAAGATCAGTGGACGAGCAAACAGCAGCTCATCTAATGTAACAAATGTGATCAGACGTTGCCCTGAGGGAATCTCACACTGAAACACACAGGCCCTGTGGTCATTTACAGACAGCTTGAGCAACCAGCTCCTCTGAGAAGCCCTAAAGCTGATAACATTGTTTAAACACAGAACACAAAGGTAGCGCTGCCTGTTAGCTGTGATTTATTAACCCTGTGAAACCAATTAAGCAAAGATCACACAGCTAGAGAACAGACCACTCACACAGAAACCAGGCCCTGAATGTAGTGATCTGTTGAAGATGGATTCAATCACAACACTGGATCACAGAAACACAGATGGAGGAGTAATGCATATATAGTACCATATAGTACCATTCAAAAGTTTGGGCTCACCAATGCTGCATTTATTTGATCAAAAATACAGTAAGAGAGTGTATTTTTATTCATGTGATGCAAAGCTGAATTTTCAGCATCTTCAGTGTCACATGAACCTTCAGAAATCATTCTAATATGCTGATTTGCTGCTCAAGAAACATTATTATCAATGTTTAAAAATGTAGTGCTGATTAACAGTTATGTGCATGCTTTATGATTCTTTGATGAATAGAAAGGTCAAAATATTAAAAAATATTATAAAGACATAAATGTATTTTGATTTTATTAATGAATCCTTGGTGATTAGAAGTCTTCATTTCACACTTTTGAATGGTAGTGCAAATGCTCTAGTACAGAGAATCTGAAGATAATGTGTAGCTATAAGCAACCTAAATAATGATGCTTGCTTTAGAGAGCACAACTTATAATATTAATTGCCCAGATAGTGGGTTTTCCTAAAAGGACACTGATCCTTTAGTAATGACTAGTGTTTTAGAATGCTTAGAAGGAAACATGACAATAGTTGTGCTCATCTTAGCAAACACCACTCACAGGTTCGTACCTGTATGAGCAGCTGTTGTTGTTCTGAGGTGGCTGATTCAGAGAGATCAGAGGTCAAACAGTGGCGCTGAAGGACAGAGTTGGGCAACGAAAGGAAGGAGCTCTCCTCCTCACCATCACTCATCAGGATATCCAGGGAACTTGCTGAAACTACAAAAGAGATTATTAATTATCAATATTATTAAATTATTAAATAACAATGGAATGAAATTGAAGCACTAAAATAACCAAAAAACTTATAAAAAAAATGTATAAAAAGCAAAGTAGCAGCAATTTCTGAAATGAAAATAATAATAATAATAATAATAATAATAATAATAAATAATACAACTAAAATAATAAAATAAAAAATAATTAAGAATTTAAATATATAATATAATTATAAAATCATTCAGTCACATCATTTTTAAAATTTCAACTTTCAGGTATTTTTTGTAGTAAAAGAAAGAGCAGCCAAGACATTTACAGCAATACTTGACTAACAGAATAAAAGAAAAATCACTGAGACTAAACAAAGACAAAAATGATTCAACTTCACAAGGCGGCTTTATAAGCAAATGGCTATTCCAACTGACACAAACTACCTTAGACAAAGTTTTCAGGATTCCAGATGACTACAAAACCTCTTATAGAGACAATTAAGTAAACAGGGTGGAACTATTAATAGTGTGCTTTGTCATTTATCAAATACATTTATTTGATCATAAATACAGTAAAATAGTATATTGTGAATTTTTTTTTATAAATCTAAATAATTGTTTTCAATTTCAATAATAAAAAAAAAAAATCCTGTGATGCAAAGCTGAATTTTCTGCATCATGATTCCAGTCTGGATGATCCTTTAGAAAACATTCTAATATGCTGATTTGTTGCTCAAGAAACATGTTGAAAACAGTTGTGCTGCTTTATAGTTCTGTGTATGCTTTATGAATTTTGATGAATAGAAAGGTCAAAAGATCAGCATATATATAAAACTTTAACATTATTAATGTCCTCTGATTTTGTTAATGCATCCTTGGTGATTAGAAGTCCTAATAATTTCACATAAAAATGGACTTAAATGAAGCACTAAAATTAACTAAAAAAAAAAAAATTACAAAAGCATAACACTATACACAGAACATAATTAAAAAATGGTTTGTTCTGATATGGCTAGCTCTCATGAACAAACCAAGCAGATCTAGAGCCAATGTCAAGATCTTCAGTTAGTACTGGATTAAATATCGGTCTGTTCCTCAAACAGAACCACTGTACAATTTCAGAAGATTAGGAATATCTTTCTTTTGCAAAAAGGTCTGTATTGATTTGCACTCATTCTCTCACTGAATCATCTAAAGCAGCTTCTCAATCATTAAAACGAGCAGTACAGCATTACTTAAGAGCACAGAGAACAAACAACGCTGGACGAAGTGGATATGCACAAAAGGCTTCTTTTTGAGAGTTATTTTCCTATGTAAACATGCATTAGAATGCGTCATTTATTTTTGCCATTTGAGAGTTTTAAAACATTTAAATGCGTCTAGACACAGCTTCGTTCCGCTCAGGTGCACCGCTGCTCTCACTGATTGAGCTAAAGTCTTAAAAGTGCGTAATAGCTATATCAGTGCTAGATATACTCAAATCTTTAGCATTTAACACATTTTTGAACTTTTAAAGGGATTGTTCGGAGTAGAATTGACTTCATTGCTATGCACTCCGAAGCCCATCTAAATACCCCATCCAAAGTTTTTTTTTACCTTAGTCGAACATTTATGGAGATATTAGAGTTTTTCCGAATTGCTTGTTACAGGAGTGAATGGTACATGTGATGTATCTCGTAAATTGCACCACTAAACGTGCAAGTAATCTTACCAAACTTGTACAGTAGTGTAAATAGGTTATGTACTCACAAAACGCTGCATCAGAACATTTGTAAGTCCACCATGAGTGTTTTAAAAACACGTTTTACCCGAGAACTATTTGTCTCAAAAACTACAAGTCGACGTCACTTCCCTGGTTTGAAAAAAGCACGTAAAAGTCCTCCTACTACATCTGTGTGCATGTCAACTTGTAGGAGGACTTTTACGTGCTTTTTTCAACCCAGGGAAGTGACGTCGACGTGCCTCCATTTGTAGTTTTTGAGACTAGTAGGGATCGGCTAAAACGTGTTTTTAAAACACTCATGGTGGACTTACAAATGTTCTGTTGCAGCGTTTTGTGAGTACATAACCTATTTACACTACTGCACAAGTTTGGTAAGATTACTTGCACATTTAGTGGTGCAATTTACGAGATACATCACATGTACCATTCACTCCTGTAACAAGCAATTCGAAAAACTCTAATATCTCCATAAATGTTTGACTAAGGTCAAAAAAACTTCGGATGGTGTATTTACATGGGCTTCGGAGTGCATAGCAATGAAGTCAATTCTACTCCGAACCATCCCTTTAAGTGAATAAAAAAAAAAATCCTCTTTTTTTTCCTCTGATGGTCCTTTTTGAATCTTCAAAGCTTTAGTCCTCATTCAACGTTACTGCATAAACAGTTATAAATTTCTGTTTGTTACACTTGGAAGAAATAAAGTGGACGATTAAAATGTCTCCAATATCTGCTGTGCTTGTAGCATTGTGCTACAGCGTGCCTCCCACAATAGTTGATTGACATGAGCGCCCTCACCGAGATGAAACAGTCTGACTCCGACCGCTATTGTGTGACTCAGGTGCAGGGGAAGACAAGAATGTCTCTGATTGAGCGATTGAGGTGTTCTGTTGTTAGATGTAATAATGAACAAAGAAGTAGCCATTTACTCCCGACATCTGAGCCGCTGAAGGCGCAGAGGATAACGTTAGGGCTGGGCCGATAAACGATATAATATCGAATCGCGATAAAATTTATGTTAATAACGATGATAAGCTATAGACATTTTTTGCTCGATATGGATTAATCTAAGAGCCAATCATACAGCAGAAATATGCGACAGCGGCCAATCAGCGTGCAGCGTGCGTGTGCACGTCAAAGTACAAAGTTCATTTTCTACAGCACTTTGCGAAGCAAACTTACACTAGGACGACAAAAAAAAAAGAGAGTGGAAGCAGCGACGAAAGAGAAACTAACCTCGAGTTATTATCCAAAGATGTTGAAGTTGTCGACAAAAAAGGTAGCACGAATTCCGTAAGTGGTTTGGCTATCTGAAAAGTGACTCTCAGCTCAGCTGAGAGTTTGGCGCGATTGTTAAAACTGAAACCGAAAGCAAAAAACGCACGCGCATTCAAAAGCAATTTAAATCCCCCTTGTTTAGAGAGTGACTCCGCAATGCGCGCAAATTAGGCTACATGACATATCTAGGCTGTTATCTGCATGTAGACTATAATAGGTTGTGTATGTCTATAGCTCTGTATCATGCTTGAAATATTCCGTCTCTATTTGCACTTTGAATAATGAGAGAGTAGCCTACTTTGATTCTGGCTGAATTGTCTGCACTTAATACGATTAAGAAAGAGCTGTGTCGTAATTTTTTGATATTTATACCGTAGATTGTTTCAAAATGCAGTGGTTGCCTCTAATTTAAATAGCTCAACCTATAATAGAGAAAATAAACAATTGTGTTAATAATAATAAATAAATAAATGTGTTACAAATAATGTTTTTACAATAATTTTATGTTCACATTTTGTACATTTACTCTCATTTACCATACTCTGTCACAATTTTAACAACTTTTTTCATTTATTTTAGTAAGTTATTTTATTTTTTAAGGCCAAACCTGTAATCTGATTTTTGTTAATAAACTATACTTAATAATTTAATTTAATGAATCCTTTAATTTTTGTGGCTTTAGTCATTATTGGGATACTATTTTAAAGCTGGCAACATCAACAGCTTATATCGAAATATATATCGTCATCGTTCAATATGGGAAAAAATTATCGAGATTAGCTTTTTGCCATATCGCCCAGCCCTAGATAACGTTACTTTCGTTTTTAAAAAGGATAGGGCCGATTCTGATATACATATGCGTCTAGTTTGTGCGAATCGTTCCTGATGCAGCTTCACCCACAGAAGTGAGTATAAGGGTTTCTTATGCATCTTTGCAAACAGCCTTTCTTTATAATATGCTCGTTAGCAAGTTTCGCCGCTAAACGGCTCATAATTCCACATCAGAGAGGGGCGGGGCGAGCAGAGCTCATTTGCATTTAACGGGACC
>NC_133371.1:1937350-1980967 GCF_049309525.1 Garra rufa | reverse complement strand
TGAAGAACAGCAAGGAGTTTAACTGTTCAGGAAAAAAACAAGGGACTAATGAACAACTGTCACTAAACGAACAAACACAGCTGTGGATCCTTAAGAATCAAGTGTATGTAAACTTTTGAACAGGGTCGTTTTTATAAATTCAACAATTATTTTCTCTTGTGGACTATATGTAAATGTCTTCTATGTGAAATATCTTATTCAGGTCAGTAGTAAATAAAAATAGCATGCATTTTGTATGATCCCTCCCATTTTAAAACAATGAACATTGTGTATGTAAACTTTTGACTTCAACTGTATAATGTTTAAAAGTTTGGTAAGACCTTCTCTTCAGTTTCCTGGCCAAGCACAAGGCCACAGTGGTGAACACCATCCTCACCTCAAGTGTGAAGTTTAGAGTAAAATTGTGTGTTTGATTAATCAGGCCTGCAAAAGAGCTTTATATGTGTACAAGGACAGTCTGACACTGCTTCAGTCTCTAGTGTGTGTTTGGCTTGAAGCAACATCCATCAGAGCTTGAGAAAGCTGATACTGTCCAGAGAATAGTGTGCATGTATGCATGTTTATAACTTTACTTTAAAGCTTTTCTCTAAAGGCTTTTAAAAGCTAAATTGATATTTAACAGGCCACAAGATAAGAGGATTTGTTCAGATGCAGAACTCATCTGGGGTTTGGTAATGCAGAAGTTAAAACAAACAGTGGCTCAAAGTGCAGCAGAATTGGCACATAGACTTTGTTGATTGCCAATTATTCTGTTTTATTTTTTTTTTCTGCAGGATGTGCGGAGAGTACCAGGCATCACTCCCTCCATTAAATCATCAGAGAGCAGTGAGAAACGGCCTTTCATGTGTTCTTACCCCGGCTGCAGTAAGAGATACTTCAAACTGTCCCATCTGCAGATGCACGGCAGGAAACACACAGGTGAGATGGCACCATATGAGGACGATACAAAAAAATATGAGTTTTCCAAGAAACAAGCCTGCTTTTATAGTCTAGATTGAGATATTTTTCCTTTTAAAAAGAGCAGCAGGTAAGATTTACAGTGTTATGCAACATGCATAACAAAGTCATAATTCATACGTGAATCTATTTTTTCAGACATTGATTCAATTAGAAGATGTGAAAATTTCTCCATTGCTTAAAAACATAAATTCATGAGATCGGGTCCCTGGACATTTGAATTTCAGCTCTCAGGAATGTCTGACTTTATTCTAGTGACGGTGTGAGTCTGATAACAGCAATGATTCACAACCATGAATAAGCACACACACACACACACACACACACACACACACACACACACACACACACACACACACACACACTTCACTAGAAGTAAGCATAAGCTCACTTAGTAGGGATTTTTTTGTGTTATCCATGGCAACATGACATAAAGATGTCTCTTATGCTCATCAAGGCTGCATTTATTTGATTAAAAATACAGAAAAAAATAGTAATATTGCAAAATGTTTTTACAATATAAAATAATGTTTTTTATTTGAACATACTTTAAAATAGAATTTATTCCTGTGATGAAAAGCTGAATTTTTATCAGCTGTTACTCCAGTGTTAAATGATCTTCAGAAATCATTCTAATATGCTGATTTATTATTAGAATGATCAATGATAATATCAACAGTTGTGCTGCCAAATATTTTTTGGAACCTGTGATTTTTTTTTTCAGGATTCGTTCATGAATAACAAGTTTAAAAAGTACAGTGTTTATTCAAAATATATTTTTTTATAACAATGTAAATTATTTATTATTAACTTTTAATAAACTTTTAATTATTAACTTAATACATCCTTGGTGAATAAAAGTATAAAAAAAAAATGAAACAATAAAAATGTACTGACCCCAAACTTTTGAATGGTAGGTTATATAGCTTGTTGTGAGTTAAAGTTGGTTAATGTATCAGCTTGGGACCTTATTGTAAAATGTTACCAAAAATGTTTTCATTCACACAAAAACTGATATATTTCTTGTTTCTATTACAATTAATTAGAAGATAGACATTGTAAATTGTTAAATTAATAAATGTAAATATGCATTTTTTGTTATTTTTTATCACAGAAAATATCATGGTGATTTTACTGTACTGTAAACTACCATTTGGTAAGATAATAACTAATTAAAGGGATGGTTCGGAGTAGAATTGACTTCATTGCTATGCACTCCGAAGCCCATCTAAATACCCCATCCGAAGTTTTTTTTTTTACCTTAGTCGAACATTTATGGAGATATTAGAGTTTTTCGAATTGCTTGTTACAGGAGTGAATGGTACATGTGATGTATCTCGTAAATTGCACCACTAAACGTGCAAGTAATCATACCAAACTTGTACAGTAGTGTAAATAGGTTATGTACTCACAAAACGCTGCATCAGAACATTCGTAAGTCCACCATGAGTGTTTTAAAAACACGTTTTACCCGAGAACTACTAGTCTCAGAAACTACACGTCGACGTCACTTCCCTGGTTTGAAAAAAGCACGTAAAAGTCCTCCTACTACATCTGTGTGCATGTCAACTTGTAGGAGGACTTTTACGTGCTTTTTTCAAACCAGGGAAGTGACGTCGACGTGTCGCCATTTGTAGTTTTTGAGACTAGTAGGGATCGGCTAAAACGTGTTTTTAAAACACACATGGTGGACTTACAAATGTGCTGATGCAGCGTTTTGTGAGTACATAACCTATTTACACTACTGTACAAGTTTGGTATGATTACTTGCACGTTTAGTGGTGCAATTTACGAGATACATCACATGTACCATTCACTCCTGTAACAAGCAATTCGAAAAACTCTAATATCTCCATAAATGTTCGACTAAGGTAAAAAAAACTTCGGATGGGGTATTTACATAGGTTTCGGAGAGCATAGCAATGAAGTCAATTCTACTCCGAACCATCCCTTTAACTATAATTAATAAATACTGTAACACATGCATTGCTTATTTTTTTTTGCTAAAGAACTAAGTACAGTTGCAGTCAAAAGTTTACATACACCTTGCAGAATCTGCAAAATGTTAATTATTTGACCAAAATAAGAGGGATCATACAAAATGCATGTTATTTTTTATTTAGTACTGACCTGAATAAGATAAAAAAAACCCCGAAACATTTACATTTAGTCCAAAAGAGAAAATTATAGTTGAAATTATAAAAATGACTCTGTTCAAAAGTTTACACACACTTGATTCTTAATACTGTGTGTGTGTAAACTTTTGAAATTCAACTATTATTTTCTCTTGTGGACTATGCAAACGTCTTTTATGTGAAACATCTTATTCATGTCAGTACTAAATAAAAATATTATGCAATTTTGTATGATCTCTCTTATTTTGGTTAAATAATTAGCATTTTGCAGATTCTGCAAGGTGTATGTAAACGTTTGACCTCAACTAAATTGTAAATTGTTACTGAAATGTTTTTAAGTTGCATAGAAACTGACCTATTTCTATCATTGTTATTATTCTAATAATTAGAAGCATTGGATAAAAGTGTCTCCCACATGAACAAATGTAAATGTTCATTGCTGGAAATGTTATATAAAATAATTCTATTTTCTACCACAGAAACCATAATTGGTTTCAGTAAAACAATAATAAAATATAAGAATAATAGATCAATATAGGTCTTAAGTTGCCTTTCTGTAATTTTTGATTAATTTATTTTAAAGATACTGGTGGTAATACCATTTTACCTCTGGAGCATCTCTATTTTGGCGCAATGTTACCATAGTAAATGATTTGTCTCACCAAATTCTTTGAATCACCAGCATTACTAAGAAACATCTGGAGTGAGTAATATGTGACCTCATGGCATGTACAGTTTTAAAGATAAATGCATGATTTATGACATTTTGTGTTCCAACAATATAAATGCTCCGTTCAAACGGCGCCCCCTTGTGGAAGCTTCATGTTAATGGCAGCGTTTACACTCATGTCCACACATCAGTCCTCTAACACATATGGTCAGTTATGGACTAACGTTGTTCTCTGTCATGTGCAGGTGAAAAGCCCTACCAGTGTGACTTCACAGGCTGCGGCCGCAGGTTTTCCAGATCTGACCAACTCAAGAGACACCAGCGCAGACACACAGGTTAGACACGGTTAAACACTCCAGGACAGAAATATTGGAGTTTTGTGCTCTGAAGTCATTTATGAGATTGCACAAAATGTTTTTTATAATGGAAAAAAGGTTCTTTAGATTAATAAAATATTCTTTACACTAAGAAAAAAGTGACTGAAAGGACACTAAAAAAGGTGGTTCTATGACACTACTGCCAAAAACCCTGTTGGAACCTTTCATTTTAAACTATAGTTTACTCTTAAAGGGATAGTTCACCCAAAAATAAAAATCATGTCATTAATAACTCACCCTCACTTTGTTACAAACCTGCAAGACCTTCGTTCATCGTCGGAGCACAAATTAAGATATTTTTGATGAAGATCAAGAGCTTTCTGACCCCGCATAGACAGAAATGCAACTGACATGTTCAAGGCTCAGAAACGTAGTAAGGATATCATTAAAATAATTAAAATAGGAACTACATGAGGGTGTTTAATGACAGAATTTTCATTTTTTGGGTTAACTATGTCTTTAAATGTCACATATGCTACTAGAATATAAAGAAAGAAAGACAGCCCAGAAGAGTAAGACTGAATTTTATATTAAATTCAACTGTGAATAGTTGTTCAGGAGTCCCTTGTTTGTCCTGAACAGTTAAACTGGCCGCTGTTCTTCAGAAAAATCCTTCAGCTCCCAGAAATTCTTTGGTTTTTCAGCATTTTTGTGTTCCAACAATGACTGTATGATTTTGAGATTTATCTTTTGACACTGAGGACGACTGAGGGACTCATATGCAACTATTACAGAAGGTTCAAACGCTCACTAATGCTCCAAAAGGAAAGACGATGCATTAAGAGCCGGGGGGTGAAAACTTTTGAACTGAATGAAGATGTGTACATTTTTTTTATTTTGCCTAAATATCATATTTTTTTCATTTAGTACTGCCTTTTCAGAAGCTACAGTAGACACTTACATGTTTCCCAGATGACAAAATAAGTTCATTTCAAGTGTCTTACTCTTCTGGGAAGACAGCCCAAAGTTAATAGTGACTCGTCTTGTACTCAGGGGCATACCCAATTTTTGTCCAATCAGATGCTTTACATTGAGATTGCCCCACCCACTAATTCCAGCTGTCATATATCCCTCACTTGCATGAAGTATGTAAAGCCCACCACAGCTGTCTGTCTCTGTCTCCTGCTTTGCTCCTATAGGTGTCAAACCCTTTCAGTGTGAGACATGTCAAAGAAAGTTTTCACGCTCAGACCATCTGAAGACCCACACTCGGACTCATACAGGTAAAACAAGTGCGTAAGCCTTTTTTTCTCAAAACCATTTGATCTATTTGTTGCATATGCATTGATTTGATTACAGCACATCATTGAAATGTGTTCCTGTGGTTGTCAGGTGAGAAGCCGTTTACGTGCCGCTGGCCCAGCTGTCAGAAAAAGTTTGCCCGCTCAGATGAGCTGGTCAGACATCACAGTATGCATCAGAGAAACGTGAGCAAACTCCAGCCTGCTGTTTGAGACGCTGTACATATAAACACACACACACACACACACACACACACACACGCTAAAACACTCTCAACAGTCAAGACCTGTCAGTCAGTAAACTGCACTGCTGATAACATGAAGTCACAGCAAAATGCAAATTTACTACATTATTTACTACAGCATCCCTGTAAAAATCAAATGATGCTGAATGCATACAGTTGAGGTCAAAAGTTTACATACTGCAAAATATCATTATTTTAGCAAAATAAAAGGGATCATATAAAATGCATGTTATTTTAAATTAAGTACTGACCTGAATAAGATATTTCACATAAAAGATCTTTGCATTTAATATACGAGAAAATAAGTTGAATTTATAAAAATGACCCCGTTCAAAAGTTTACATGCATTAACTGGATACACAGCTGGGGTTTTTTGTTTAGTGATAGTTGTTCATGAGTCCCTTGTTTGTCCTGAACAGTTAAACTGCCTGCTGTTTCTTCAGAAAAATCTATCAGCTCCCATAAACTCTTTGGTTTTTCAGCATTTTTGTGTATTTGAACCCTTTCCAACAATGATTGTATGATTCTGAGATCCATCTTTTCACACTGAGGACAACTGAGAGACTCTATTACAGAAGGTTCAAACATGGATGCTTCAGAGGGAAAGACAATGCATTAAGAGCCAGGGGTGAAAACTTTTGAACAGAATGAAGATTTGTACATTTTTCTTATTTTGCCCAAATATCATATTTTTTCATTTAGTACTGCCCTTCAGAAGCTACAGTAGATACTTACATGTTTTCCAGATGTCAAAATAAGTTCATTTTACCCTGATCAAAAATGTTGGCAAAATAATTAACGTTTTGCAGATTCTGCAAGGTAAACGACTTCAACTGTAAATATGTACTTTTATTAAAGTTTGCCGTATTGTATCTGACATGGAACACTGCTATTTACTGAAGAATGTGTCTGCATCATTTTGGGTCATCTCATTTTGTAAATAAGAACTGTTTTTCCATTTGCCATTTTTTACATATATGGACAGTTGATTGCACTGGGTATACTTGTATTTTTTTTAAATGGCAAGATGTGCTGGGTCACTTTCATTTCTTAATTTGGAAAACAAATTGTGGATGAGTTTTTAGTGTAAAAATCATATGCACTGTAATGCCTTTGTATATATTATGTGTTACGTGACAGCAGTCTTTCTTAAAATGCCTTTTATAATAAACTACATTATACAAAATTTTTTCGCAAACTCGATCTCATCAAGTTAGTGTTTTTAAACATTTTACATTTATTCCCCCTAAAAACAAAACAAAACTCAAGGTAGTAACAATATAGTTTGTGAACTTATGTTCAACTATTCTTTTTAATAGTATATCTTTTTACTATTTTTAAGTGGTTATATCTAAGTATGTGAGTTGTTTACTTACTTTTTTCAGTTAGTCTTTCCATTCATACCTTTATATAGTTCATTCAGAACACGCACAAACACAAGAGGCGTGACTTACATGACTTTCATTCATTCTCAATTACCCCCCAACAAACAAGCATGCTTTAGGGGGTCTGTTAAAACTCAATAGGCTCATGGGAAGTGAGCGAGACGCAGACTCCCACTGTAACTTTACCTGTTGGTGTTGCTGCTGGATTTTTTCCCCTCTTTTTTTTTCTCATTCAGTATTTTGAGGAGACACTGCCTCCTTGGAGGAAACGCCCCTGATATACAGTGCCCTCCATAAGTATTGGAACCGTAAAGACAAAATTGCTTTCTCTTCTGTGGAGTCAAAACATTTGCAAATATGATTAAAGATGAATATGAGACAAAACTACAGAATGTCACATTTTGTTATTAGGTCTCTCGACATGTTTTACCAAATAAAAAGGACAGCACTTTTAGAGTTCATCCCACTATTTGATGTGAGCATAAGTATTGGAACAGTTGAATTTAAGGCAGATGTAAAAGATTAAAGGCTAATATTTAGTTGCAGATCCCTTGTGTGCAATCACAGCAGTGAGTCTGCGACCCATAGACATCACCAGACTCTTGGTCTTATGCTTTGAAATGCTTTTTCCTGGCCTTTAATGCAGCCAATTCCAACTGTTGCATGTTTTGGGGAGTTTCTACCTTTAATCTCCTCTTCATCTGATTTAAATCTGGAGATTAAGGCAATCTAAGACTTTCCATTTCTTTGCCCTGATGAACTCCTTGACTGAACTGGCAGGGTGTTTTGGGTTATTGTCCTGATCCAATATGAAGTGGTTTCTGATGAGTCTGGTGGTATTTTCATGATTATTAGTAGCCAAGATGGTTTTGTACCCTTCCAAATTCATTCTGCTACTGTCATCATGCATTGAGTCATCATTAAAATTGAGAGGGACTGTTCCAGAAGCAGCCATGCATGCCCACCTCCACTATGCTTTTCAGATGAGGTTGTATGTAGTGTTAATTTCGTCAGACGAGACGAGACGAAATATGTTCGTCAACGACCTTTTTTTTCATGACTAAGACGAGACGATGACAAGACTGCACCACTGTCCAAAAACGCTGACTAAGACTAAATTAACATGCATTATTGTTGACGAAAAAAGACGAGACGAAAATGTTTTGCATAAAATAAAAACTAAGATAAAATCTCTCTTCATTTTCGTCTACAATCGTCTCTGCTTTTTCATCAGCTGTTATGGCTTAGAAACATTCAAACTGCGCTTTGGCGCGATGGCTGGCGCTGAGCCAGAGACGGACGAGCTCTGCTCTTGTCATAAAATCACAACTATGCAGTGTTTTTAACCACATAACGCTTATTTTAGGTTTCAGACATTTAAATACACATAAGTACTAGTAAAAGGAGACATTTAGAGTTTGTAAAATACACACATAGGTCTATGGAAGCAGCAAATAACAATCTATTCAAATATAATTTGCCGATGTGTTTTATTCATATCACATACACATAGGCTTAGTAACTAAAAAGTTCACTCTATTCCTCTTCTAGTTCACCAGCCACCTACTTGCATGTATTTCGGGAGAAACGGATGAATGTATATGTGCTGTAAATACGGCTGACAGGACTCTCTGAGTCTGAACGGCAGCGCGAACAAACATGGCCGCGCCCATCTCACGTTACAGATTACGATCCAGATAATTTATATAGGGTTTTAAACGACGAAACATACTAATTCACACATATTTGTGAATCGGAATATTAGATAGTCCATGGCATGGTAAGCAAGTGTGTGAGTATTCTGGATAAAAAAGGAAAAACGAAATAAAAGCGATCTATCTGTCATACAGTGTTATTGTGTCTGTGTTGTGTCACGTGACAAGCTTGATGCGTCGCCATGGAAACAATAAGGACGAACGTTCTAAAATAACGGTCGCTTAAAAAAAAACTCACTCTCAGGGGTCCGCTAGAATATTTTAAACTCATCACCACTGAAAGGGTTAATCATTTGTGAATGTGTCTCCTAAATCAGAAATTGAAAACCAGACACGTTTAACATTTGCATTCAACAAAAATCATTCAACAAGTGTATTTTGTCAGGTAATTATGACATTTAACCAATGTTTGAGATATGTGAAACACTTTTTTTTTTACTGAAATGTGTATCAGTAATAATCTCAGTAATAATGTGTTATTTTAAAAAAAGACTACAATTTTTTGACTAAACCTAGACTAAAATATATTGAGTTCTTTTTTGACTAAAACTAGACAAAAATTAAAAGACTTTTAGTCGACTAAAACTTGACTAAGATACCTTGAGTTTTCTTTTGACTAAAACTAGACTAAAATGACGAGACTTTTAGTCAACTAAAACTTGACTAACAAAAAAAGATATGTGAATGACTAAATATGACTAAAACTAACAAGGACATTTGGCACAAGACTAAGACTAAATTAAAAATAGGTGACGAAATTAACACTAGTTGTATGCTTAGAATCATTCGCAGTTCCCTTTTGCTTTCCCATCACTTAGATAAAAGTTAAATCTCATTGGTCCATAAACTCAGTTCCAAAACTCTACTGGCTCACCTTTGTGCTTTTTTGCAAACTCTACTCTTGCATTTCTACTTTTGGTGCTGATCAGAGGTTTGTATCTTGCTGTGTCAAAATCTCCCGTGGACAGTAGATTGTCAGAGCATCACCCCAGATTTCTGGAGGTTGTTTGCGATTTTACAGACATGTATTTTAGGGTTTAATTTCACAGCTTTTATGATTTTGTCTTTGCTCTCCATAAGTATTGGAACCGTACTGTATATGAAATTCCTTACTAAAAACTGTGATGAAATCAGAAAGATGTGTCCAACATGTTGCGCTATAATATAAGCTATATGTAATCCTTTACACTAAACCAACATTCATTTTACATGAGCAAAGAAAATGGAAATTTGCAACAAGAATAATTTCTCCCAAAGTTTGGTTTGGAGCATTTATTAAAAAGTGTGTACAAAAACAAAACTGCATACAAACGTACACCAATGTGAATACGAGCAAGCAAGACCCCAGAAACGGTTCCAGAAACGGTTCCAGATGAACGTTTGTAGTGTTGTCTTTAGTGTGGGGTCACATGGAATGCATTTCTATATACAGATCTAGTCATCGTCCTGTTTAGCAAACACTGTATTCCGCTTCACCGCACAAAAACTGTTAATGATTGTCCTAAAATGAATGAGCGCTGAACGCATGCATGGATCAGGAAGACGGTCCGGGCTTTTAACGGCCTTCAAGTTTCTATGTACAAAAACGACAAAACGCTACTGAGATTTGAATGTTTGCATTATTTCTTATTGCCACTATGAAACACAGAATTGTTCAAAAGCTTATGGGGTGTGAAATATTGACTTGTTCTTTTAGGAAAAAAAGAAAGAGAAAAGCAGGATCTCTTCAAGATCAAGGAATAAAAATTAAAATCTCGCTCAGCCACACGAATATATACATACACGTACATTCAAGCTTCTAGAAATCAAATCGCATTTACATTACATCAACATTACAAATGACAGCCTAGACTAGACTAAAGTGCTTTATTGCCCAGAAATACTTTGCCATAACAGAAGGGTCTTCTCATCCTGAGGCAGCAGGTGTTGTCGAGAGGTCAGCGGGAGTGTTGATCAATCGCGTATCGTCACCGTAAAATTAAGTCGCTCATTCCGATTAAAAGAAATGTCACTTCAGTCATCATAGTTCTTAACTTGAACCCTGATTGGCCGGTTAAGCTCCTCTGCTTCAGCGAGAAATCTCTTTCATTGGTTCATTCAAGAAAAAAGCTGATTGGTCGAGAGGTTTGAAGGATGGACCCTCTTTGAGGCGTTCCTCATGCTGTCAACTTCATTCGTCCTATAAATGAGAAAAAATGTGGGTATTACATATGTAATCATGACTAATTCAGAAAGTTTTTCCAGTTTACAGGAAATACTGGACTTAGAAAGCATGTTGTTGCTATGGAATCCACACAACAGAGCAACAACAAAAGAAGACTGTTCCATTTAGATTTCACTTACTATCTTACTGCAACTTCCGCACACTATTTTTACCATATTTCCAAGTATAGTTCAAATGTCTTGCAGTTCAGACAATGGGGGCGTTGTAGTTAGTCATTTTGTTATTCATTCCTGACAAGAAACACTCGTTCTGTTGCAAAACCAAGTAAGCTGCCTACATAGGTTAGATTTTAGGGCATTGTAGATAGCCCTGTATTATGCTGCCTGATAAAACAAGTTTCAGACAAATTATTAAGGCAGCTTCACAAGTAGCCTTTACAGAGGATCTATAATTGCTGTCCAAGACAAATATTTGGTTTGAAAATTCTGTGCGATAACATTGTTTGAATAATTTACTGTTAAAAATTTAACGATTTACCCAACTTATGATGCGATATGATTCGCATTACTAATTTCACAATTAGATTTTCTCAATTTTTGGATCAAATTGATATTTAAAACCATTTATAAATGAAGAGATGCCCTTTTATTATTTCTCAGACACAATGCTGCACATTATGTTGTGAAACTGATGTGTCAAAAAAAAAGTAACTGCAACTTCATCTCGCAATTCTGACTTTTTACAATTTGCAATTGCGAGTCTACATCTTGCAATTCAGATTTTTTTTCTCACCGTTGCGAGAAAACATCTCATAATTGACTTTTCTTGCAATTCTGACTTTCTCACAACTGCGAGTTTATATTTTGCAATTCTGACTTTTCTCAGAATTGCGTGATACAAACTTGCATATCTGACTTTTTTTTACAATTCTGGCTTTTTTCTTGCAATTGCGAGTTTACATTTCGCAAATCTGACTTTTTTGCACAATTGCAAGTTTATATCTCGCAACTGACTTTCTCACAACTCTGAGTTTATATCTTGCAATTCTGACTTTCTCTTGCAACTGCGAGTTTATATCGCAAATGACTTTTTTTCGCAATTGCGAGTTTACATTTTGCAATTCTGACTTCTCACAACTGTGAGTTTATATCTCGCAATTCAGACTTTTTTTTCGCAATTGCAAGTTTACATCTTGTAATTCTGACTTCTTGAAATTGCAAGTTTACATTTTGCAATTCTGACTTTTCTCACAACAGAGTTTAGCTCTCGCAATTCTACCTTTTTTTTGCAATTGCAAGTTTACATCTCGCAATTTTGAAATTTTTCTCGCAATTGCGAATTTACATTTCGCAATTGACTTTTCTTGCAACTGCATCATACAAACTCACAAATCTGACCTTTTCCCTCACAATTCTGGCTTTTTTCTTGTAACTGCGAGTTTACATCTCGCAATTGACTTTTCTTGTAATTGCAAGTTTGTATTTCACAATTCTGACTCTCACAACTGTGAGTTTATATCTCGGAATTCTTACATTTTTCTTAGAATTGCAAGATATAAACCTAAAATTTATATCTTTTTCTCCTCAGAATTGCATGATATATACTTGCAACTTTGACTTATTCAGAATTGCAAGTTTATATCTCACAACTGTGACCTTTTTTTCTTAGAATTGCAAGTTTATATCTCCCAGTTCCAACTTTATAACATGCAATTGTGAGTTATTAGGTCAGAACTGTGAAATATAAACTATTAATTCTGAGAACTTTAGTCTTTTTTCCCCTCAAAGTTGTACTTTATAACTTGCAATTCTGAGAAAAAAAGTCAGAATTGCGTGAAATGAACTTGCAATTAGAAAGGAAAAAAAATAGCAGAATTGTGAGATACAAGCAAGTCAGATTTGCGAGTTTTTTCTCTCACAATTCTGACTTTCTCACAATTGTGAGTTTATATGACAATTATGAAAAAAAAAAGTCAGAATTGTTAAATAAAGTCACAATAACTTTTTTTTTTTTTTTACTTTTTATTCAGTGGCAGAAACAGAATTCAAATTAAAGGTTTTTCACACTGAATATCTGTCCTCTTGTATAAGAAAACAGCAGCTCACTAAGTTTTAGAAGAGAGCTGCTGTAATTAGTATTGAACATTTCTGTGACTCATTTACCCTCACATGACAATTACATTTGTCACAAAATTAAAAGTCATCCTTTGTCACCACCACAGTGCAGCCCAGCCAATCAAAAGCAGAGCTGTAAGTGAAGACATAAAAACAAAAAATATTTTCACCGCTCTCTCTCTCTCACACACACACACACACACACACACACACACACACACACACACACACACACACACACACACACACACACACACACACACACACACACACACACACACACACACACACACACACACACACACACACACACACACACACACAGTGAATACGGTGCACAGTTGCAAAAATCACAAGACAACGAATATAAATCAATTGGACAAATACAGTAAGCTTGTACAAGGCCAAACAAAACTAAAAAAAGACACAAGAACAAAATAGCAGCTGATCCCAATTTACACACGCACGCACACACACACACACACACACAAAGCTTCCTGGGGTTAAAGGCGCTGTGTTAGATGGGTGGGCATTGAAGAGGTGATACGTGGGGCACCATGCCATGCTGAGCGGTTCATGCCAAGCGACCAACCACATAAAACCCCACCTACCTGCCCACCGTCCCCAATCAATGGGCTGCTTCTGTCTACCTGTCTATCTGGAAACCAACCAATTACAGTGTCACAATGCAAAGAACAGATGTCCCCTTCACATAGTGTGACCTGCATCATGTCAGATGCTATGTTTATCAAGGCTGTGTTTATGAGATCAATGCATTATTATATCAGATTATTTACAGAGTCTTATAAAAGCAGGTATTTTTGTAGTTGTTTGTCTCTTTGCTCACCTGTGGACAGCTGACTGTGGGACCTCCGTCGGGTTGTGGGGGTTTTAGAAGTGGAGGAGAGGGTTGAACCTGCGCTGCTGGCCCTTGAGATGGGGAGCGGCACAGGGGTCACGGGAGGAGAGTCCAGCTACATAAGAAAAAGAAAGATTTTTTGGTAATTAGGGGCCTCCTTCTTCTGCTCTAAGGAAGCCCATAGAACCACTTGTGGGAAAGTTGTGAAATTTGGCACACTAATTGAGGACAGTCCCAACATTAACCACAGCAAGTTTGGAGACTCTAACTCAAACTCTCTAGTGCCATTATGTGTCCAAACTTTCACTAATGTTTATGCTAATAACTTTTGAACCTTGAGGCACAGAAGGAGAATTCTAAAATCATAAAGTTTAGCTTTTTTGCTATTTTTAATCATTTGAAAAACCTACTTTTTCGAACGCATCCCGGACAGTTTGTCTGATTTTCACCAAAATTGGCTCAGATCATCTTCAGACCATGCTGGCAAAAAGTTAATGAATTCAAGTTGATCAGTCAAACCGTTCTCGAATAACACGTGAATGAATTCTACGAGAAGCATGCAAAAAATGGAAGTGAGGCTATATGTCAGCAATGGTTTGGTGTATTGAGACCAAACTTGGTGTGTGTTATAACAAGCATGACCTGAGGCTACCTGCAGTGTTTTAATGCAGTGCCACCTAGTGGTCCGAAGATATAAAAAATGGCTATTTTTACTTTTGAATAGTTTGACCGAAAATCTCAAAACTGGTCTCTTGAATCAGTACATGATGCAGAGTCGAACCATACCCCATTTTCCCCATGTCAGCCATTTTTAATTTTGTTGTAAAATGCTATATTTTACGAACGCACTGGCGTATCTTGACAAATCTTGATATGCATCTTCACCACCATGCCCTGATGGTACTTAAAGTTTGGGGGCAGTTATAATGAAAAGTTATAACGAAATATCTGAAAATGCTATGAACATGCTGAGAACATCGATACCAATTTTGCCATAATTGGCTGAACTTCCTGTCCACCATTTTGATTCATGCTCAAAACCTATTTTTTCTAACTCCTCCTAGATCGTTAGTCAGATTTTCACCAAATTTGACTCGGATCATCTTCAAACCAAGCTGGCAAAAAGTTATGAATTTCGTGTTAATAGACAAAACCGCTTTTGTATAGCGCCGCAACAAATTTGAGGCATAATGCCAGATTATGTCTGAGGCTGTATCTCTGCAAAGCTTTGACATATTGACACCAAGCTTTGTGTGTACCATTGTTACCTCACACAGAACACACCACATCAATTTGATAACAGTGCCACCTATTGGTCAAAAGTAATAAGTCATTAAATCGTATTACCAGAGGTTGTATTTATGTTTTTTTCAGCCATTTCAATTACAATGACCCTAAACTTGCTTTGATTGCTCATTGTTGCAGTTGGTCCGATGCTATATGCCATGCTTAGCTCCTCATTTTGCCAAAGTAGTGCTTGGCCCTGTGATTGCAGCTTGAATCTATATTATTGGCTATAAAACCAGCTTTTTAAAATTTTGTGCATTCTGTTTTAATGGTTTAATTAAATTGTAATAATCAAAAAGCATGTCTAACAAATCAAATTAATTTAATCACTTTGAGGATGTGTGCGTTTGTGCTGGTGTACCTCCACGCTGTCATGAGTTGGAGAGGAAGATGTTGAGGAGTTCTCTGCTTGGCGGCGTGAGGAAGACGAGGGCCCGATCTCAACAGTCCGAACACGTTGAGCGAACTTCAGAGAGCACACCGACTCACTGACATTACCCTCTAGAGGAGACACCTGAGATACAGAGAGAAACATTACAGTTGATCTCAGAATCTCAGAGCTGTGAGAAATGGCATCAGAGGGAATGTTAAACTGCAAACTAAACTAACATGATGCAGCAAAAAAGGTTTCACCTTTTTAATGTATATAATGCTGGCTTTATGTACCTGTATTGTGTAGAGCAAGCTAGGATATTACAATAGCTAATATATTTTTTTTCCTGTTCATGTGGCCACATTTTAGATAGAAATAGTTATATTTTGTAAACTTGTGATGGGAATAAGGAATTTAAGTACTGTGGTCCCAATTCATAATACACTTAATTATGATTTCATTAATCTTACAAAAACACCAAAATGTTTAAATCTCAGTTGCAATGCAACTGAAATGTTCCCAAACCCAGAAGGGTAATAAAGGCATTGATAAAATGGTCCATGTGACATCAGTGGTTCAACCGTAATTTTATAAAGCTACGAGAATACTTTTTGTGCACAAAGAAAGCAAAAATAACTTTGCGTAGTGATGCTCTCGATAATGTTGGCAGATGATGACGCGGAGAAGAACTGTTGAATAAAGGTTTTTTTTTTTGGTACAAATGTCTTCTTGTAGCTTCATTACGGTTGAACCACTGAAGTCACATGGACTATTCACATGGACTATTGTATGGGTCAGAAAGCCCATCAAAAATATCTTAATTTGTGTTCTGAAGATAAATGACGGTCTTGGAACGATATGAGGATGACGAATTAATGAAAATTTTCATTTCTGGGTGAACTAACCCTTTAAGACATACAACAGACATACAATACAGTTCAATGTATCAAGCAAAGAATTGAATAACTAATGTCCCAGTATATATATATATATATATATATATATATATATATATATATATATATATATATATGTGTAATTACAACATGCTGAGATTGCAGCTATTAGTAAATTGTGCATTGTGAACATTTATTAACAAATTTGATTTCATTTTGTCTCTAATACAACAGACTTAATGATTTCTTTACAGAATTCTGTAGCATTTTAGGTGATTTCTGTGGGAATCAGCATAAATAAGAAACACTAGAGTGTGTGCACAAACTGCTTAAAATACCTTGTCTGCTCATGCTGTACCAAGTACAGACTTTATCCCCTAAATCCATTATAATCCACTCAAAAAGTGTTGAGGGTTTAAAGTAAGCCTCTCTCCATTATAACCCTGCTGACCCAGTGATCCAGCGAGCGGTCACACACCTGCACCATCATGAGCGTCTTGCTGTCCCCACTGAGCGAGTCCTGCAGCAGGTACGTGAGACGCGAGTTCCTGAAGGGCACGTGCGAGTGTTTGGAGCGCAGGGAGTTGATGACGTCACCCAGCGCCGACAACGATTTGTTGATGCACTGAGCCTCACGCAGACGGCTGCCCTCGGCACCGGATTTGGCAATCCGCTCGGAACCGGCCAGATCCACCAGATTGAGCTTACCTGCAAAAATAAAGAAAAACGTGATTGTTTCATATTTGGATTTCAGTTATTTGTGTGATGCTGATGATGCACGGGGCAACTTTTTGAGCACTTTTATCGGGCAACTTTTTTTTTGCAATATTGTTTGGGCACTTTCCCATTGAAAATGGGTAACAGATTTCTATCTGGATAATTTAGATCAATCGTGGGCCCTGTATCTCACCTGGTTACCCATTGACGGCAACATTTGCCAAAGTGGCCCGGCAACATTGCTCAAAAAGTTGCCCAGTGTATCATCAGCCTGAGAGACAGTTTCAATAAATAGTGCGTGTACCTGAGGTACGGTGGCCCGTGGAAGAGTTGAAACCCGCCACTGTGACGATAAGGAGGGCGTGAGAGCGAGAGCTGTGCTCGTTTAGATTAGTGCACGCTGTCGCCCTGTTCATGTGACCCAGGTCAAACACCTGTAGGGTTGGTCAAAAGTCAACAGTTACAAATAATGAATTCAGCTGAAATGGGTTAAAGGAGTCATTCACTTCCAAAACAACACAATTTACTCAACCCCTTGTCATCCAAGATGTTCATTCTTTTGGTCTTTTTTTCCTCAGTCAATAAGAAATTATATTTCTTAAGGAAAACATTTCAGGATTTCTCTCTATATAACAGACTTCAATGGTGTCCCCAAGTTTGAACTTACAAAATGCAGTTTAAATACAGCTTCTAAGGGTTCTAAACGATTCCAGCCGAGAAAGAAGGGTCTTGGCTAGCAAAACAATCGATCATTTTCTAAACGAACTGATCATTTATATACTTTTTTCAACCTCAAATGCTTGTCATGTCTGCCTGCGTGAACTTCCAACTTCAAAATAGTCCTACATCGCTACACAAGTACCGACCCAGTAGGGCTGCTTGATTATGGCAAAAATCATAATCACGATTATTTTGGTCAATATTGTAATCACGATTATGACTGGGTCCAAAACGTTATATTAGTGATTCATTTAAAGATAGCAATACAACAGAAAAAAGATACAAATGAAAATTGAAAAAAAAAAAAGCCTTTTTTTGGAAAAAAAAATATTGAATACTTTTATGCAAGTCTAAAGTAGTCTAAAAGCCTACTACAGAAATTGAATGTAATTATTTGAATGTAAAATAAAACAGCGTCTTCACTGTAATAATTCAACATGCTTTGTTTCTTATTGAAACTACAGAAGTCCTTCATTCAAGAGCAGTGAGTGATTTTTCTCTTTGTATTTTTAAGTTTTATTAATATTAAGCACAGAGACGGCGGAAGGAATATTATTTGTTATATACACGTATTTTCATTTTCAACTGTTTATGATCATTTAAGACATAACTGACAAGCGCCTCTTTTTGAAATATTTTTGCTTGTATTTGACTGTTTACTTGCGCACCTTGAGCTAAAGGTAACTTTACATGTCCGTGATCTGCTCCGTCTCTGAGCGCATACACAGAACAGTGCAAGCTCTCTTTCTTGCTTTTTAAAACACAACAAATAATCATTAATAAATCAAGCACGTCCAGTTTTATGAAAGTCACGTTACATGATTTTGCTGATTTGCATGTGAAATTAGGCTTTCATGGAGGAGCGAAAGCGCACAACTGGAAAGAGGGCGCAATAAAGCACAATAATAGTTTAATCTCGATTACTGTATTTTTATAATTGTTTGAAGCAGAATCAAAACTGAATTTCGATTAACTGCACAGCCCTTTGACCCAGTGTTGACAACACAAACATCCAAAGATCATCAAACACCCTTTACAAAAAAACAAAAAACAAAGTAAAACAGTGATGCAGGATGACTTTGAAGTTGAAGAAAACAAATTGGGAGTTTTTCAACATACCCTAACTGTATTGACCCGGATTACGAGACAAGACGTGCATTTGAGGTTAAAAAATATGAAATTGTCAATTTGTTTTGAAAATGACAGATCGTTTTGCAAGATAAAACCCTTTTTCCTCGGCTGGGATTCTTCAGAGCCATTTCAAGCTGCATTTAAACTGCATTTTGGAAGTTCAAACCTGGGGGCACCATTGAAGTCCACTATATGGAGATAATTCCTGAAATGTTTTCCTCAAGAAACAATTTCCTTACGACCAAAGAAAGAAAGACATGAACATCTTGCATGACAAAGGGCAAGTAAATAATGTGTACATTTTTGTTCTGGAAGTGAACTAATCCTTTAATGCAGACCTTGCATCAGAACTGACATATTTTACTTGCTAAACGTATGAACTCTCAGTCAGATGACAGAAGTCAGGAGGCATGTAGTAGAAAGTTATTTTTAGCAAAACTTTGATCATTTAGAGGCCTTAGACATTCACATATCAAATAAAAATGTAAACATTTTAACTTAAATTATATTGTTTGTACTTTTAAACAGTAAAAATTTACTTTTTTCCCAGAGCAGAGTAGCTATGGACATGCGGTAGACAAAACATGGTGATATTCATATGCTATACGACAGGTATCATCATTAGGGGTGGGAAAAAAAATCGATATTGCAATATATTGTTGTGCTCTCTGTCACAATAAATAATCGATACACTAACGGCCAATATCGATATTTTATTACAACACAAAATGATTAATTTACCCGTTGTCAGTGTCACTGTCACTACCCAATATCTACCATTCTGTTTGCGGGGGACGCTGTTCGAGTAAATAGGGTTAAAGTGGCGGAAGCAGCGGCCAGTGAAGAACACAAGTTAACTAACAACAACAGAGATGAAGCGCAGAAAAAAGAGACGCGAGAAGAATGGCGGAAAATAACGAAAAACAAATCAAAGACCCACCCGCTAGTTGAGCATGCTGATCAGTTAGTGTTCCTCAAGAAGAATATGCCTTGATGTGACCACTGTCCAGGTTAACATAAAGCACTTTACAGTAACTTACTACTGACGTTTCAGGATCACATGTTAATTAATGTTCATGTTGTTTTTTTAATGTTCAGGCACTTTTATCTCTCTAGCCGTACAGTGTTGGAAATGTTGGCATTAATAAATGCATAAGATTTCCCTATAATGGTTATTTTTTTCTTTTTCAGTCACATATATCGTGATATATCGTTGATGAAATTTCTTCCAATATATTGAATATCGTATATATCGTGAATCGTGATATTATCATTATCGTGGGCCACATATCGCCACAGAATTGAATCGTGAGTTACCTGTATCGTCCCACCCCTAATCATCATTCTAGTTGAATGCGGTGAGCTTCACCTTGTTAATGTCCTCCACACTCTCCACTGCGAACTCTGTGAGTCCTGGCACATACAGCTGTCCGCTGCCGTCTGGACACATCTTTATATCCAGCTTCTCATTGGGATTGTCGCCCAACAGGTTCCTGTTGAAATCAGATAAACACAAATGATTAAATTCATAATTTTATCTATACTTAAAGTGGGGCGCAGATTAATATTACGCAGGCAAGCTGAATCAGGACCTATGCACATCTGTTGGAGTTACGCAACACAGCAGGAGACATAACGTGAAAAAAGAGGGACATGGTGACCAAACAGAAATGCGTGACGTGTGATCTGTTTATGTCTTACAGATGGCCTGAGAGATTTCAAATCTAATCTGTTTTTACATAACTGCTGACCAGCAGGATCTGTGGCAGGCAAGCGAAAAACCACACACACACTACACGCTGGGACAGTTATATAAAAGAGTGCCGAATATGCTGCAGTGATGAGCATGTCACGCTGAAAGCCCTCCTGCAGAGCTTTAATCATCATTTTCTCCTTGTACTGTCACTGTGTGACTCTACTTGTGTCTGTTTTTCTCACCGAAGGGTCTCGTTGTAAATTTCCACCATGCTGACGGTGATCTTATAGTCCCAGTCAGGCTTTTTCTCAGACACTTCAGAGAAGAGCAGCCGCAGAGCACGCTGGTTAATGCCAGGGTTTTCAGGGACACCCTACATGAGACACAGAGACATGACATTAAAATTACATGACCAACATGTTATGATAACAATAAATAGATGATATTAAAATTCTATGCTGTTTTTTTTTTTTATAAATTAGTATGAATATTTATTTTCATATTTATTTGAGTTTTTTTTTATTAAATATTACATTTAAGAGAATTATTAAATTAAACCAATAATTATAATAAAAAAAATTAAACTATCGTTAAAAACTTTTTAAAACTACTTAATCCATTTAAAATTATTGCTATTCTTTTGAACCTAAAAAAAACTCAATTTTTTCACCTGCAACACTGACAATAATCATCATAAATGTTTCTTGAGCAGCAAATCAGCATATTAGAATGATTTCTGAAGTATCATGTGACACTGAAGACTGAAATAATGGCTTTGCATCATAGGGACAAATTACATTTTAAAATATATATATAAAAAAAGAAATGTTATTTTATTAATTCTATTTTGTAATAATCACAATATTACTGTTTTAATGTATTTTTGGTCAAATAAATGTAGCCTTGAGTGAGCGTAAGAAACTTCTTTTGAAATACAGGATGCAAAAACTGCCAATGCAACTATTAGACACTGCACAAATTTAAAAGGAAAAACCTCATGGCAATAAAAAGCACTTTAACTGCATTAAAATAATAATAATATAGTTTATAAAATATATGTAATATTACAGTTTTAAATAAGACAAAGTACAACAAATAAAAACTAAATATTAAATATTAATTAGCATGCATAACAAATAACATTAATTATTTTAAATGTGACCCTGGACCACAAAACCAATGTCTTAAATAGCACAGGTATATTTGTAGCAATAGGCAAAAATACATTGTATGGGTCAAAACTGTCGATTTTTCTTTTATGCCAAAAATCATTGTGTTATTAAGTAAACTTCACTTTTCATTTTGTACATTTCCTACTGTAAATATATCAAAACTTATTTTTTCATTAGTAATATGCATTGCAAAGAACTTCATTTGGACAACTTTAAACGTGATTTTCTTTGATGTGATTTTGATTTTTTTTTTTGCACCCTCAGATTCCAGATTTTCAAATAGTTTTATCTCAGCCAAATATTGTCCTATCCTAACAAACCATACATGGAAAGCTTATTTATTCAGCTTTCAGTTATCCAACTCAAACAAAATTGCCCCTTATGACTGGTTTATTTTTGGTTACACTTTATTTTGAGGGGTTTGTGTTAAACAAATAAGTACAGAGAACATTAATATTAATTAACATACATTTCTGTTATTATTATAGTAAGTACATCTACTGAGCAACAAGTGTTACATATTTTTTGTTACAAAAATGTCACAATGCAAAAAATCTTAATGGTCCCAATGTGCTTGGTTTTCTTTAAGGACTATATATTTTTTTCTTTTTTAGTACGAGGGTGAAATTTGGAAACGTGAAATACCTCCATAGTATAGGTCTTTCCAGAGCCGGTTTGCCCGTAGGCAAAGATGCATACGTTAAAGCCATCAATACAGGAAGTGACCAGAGACTGCACTTCCTGGAACACCTGTCCAATCACAAAAAGGAGACTGTGATGTAATAACGGATATAGGAAATTCAACCATGAGAAAACTAGCTCAGGCACTAACCTCCTCCTGAGTGGCCTGAGTGGAAAAGACTTTGTCAAGTTCAAAGGTCATAAGCTTGCCCTTATTAGACAAGTAGAGAACAGCATCATCATCAGAGTCAAAGGTCACTATGTTTTTGGTGTCAGCAGCATCAGCTTCTCCAGCACATATGGGACGTACTCGGCACAACACACGAATGTTTCCTAAAAAAACAAAAAAAGTCTTTATAATTACAATGTCTTTCAAATTTTCATTGAATCAAACTACATAATATAAATCAAACTACACAACTCCTAGAAATCTCTGTGGCTCTCACCTTTGAGGCGCACCAGTTCATTGTGGCATTTCTTCCTCAGGTTCATCTCCCGCTTGTATTTGCGCAGCAGTTCTTGGTTTGCACTGCTCACCTCTCCAATCACCTGACAGATCTGTCATCACAGACAAACACGAATGCTTTAGCTGATGAGCTGTGGACGGGCTGAGGTGTTTGTGAGCTCGTATGTGATGTCCTTACCTCCTGCTTTGCCTCGGCAATGGCTTTCTCCAGCATGTAAGGGAAGTCCTGCACCTGTCTCTTCAGACAGTTGTAATCACAGGTGAGGGTTCTCAGGGCCGGCTGCAGCGTCAGGAGGTTCATTCGCACACCTGCACACACAGACATTCAATCACACACATGTAAGTCATGCTTCACCATAAAATCAAAAGACAGAATGAATAAACAATATAAAGTAAATTAAATTCAATTGGAGATCCATAATTGCTTTTCATTGTGACATTTTCATAATTCAGTACATTTCTCTTTTTTGCTTCAGGTTTTTTTTTCCAATAATCTCAATGGTGATTGTAATTGAGAACATTTTTCTCCAAATGAACACTTTTAGACTAAAAGCCCTGAGTGGAAGCATAAGGGTCTCATGTTTTTTTTATATCAAAGGCATGGACTGTTTTTGAGTTTCCATACCTCCAGACAAAATGAAAAATGTGCTGTATAGTCAGTCAGCAATCAATAAAGACTTACTACTTACAAAGTAAATGTAAAAAAAAAAAAAAAAAAAAAAAAAAAAAAAAAAAGGTCCCTGGGGCTTCATCACTATTTAAATTATAAATTGTTGTACTATATTAAAGTTATTAATAAAATATGATTTTAATATAGCAATTATCATTTCTTTTTTTTGCTTCAGGATTTCCCCCCCAATAATCTTAATGGTGATTGTAATTGAGATCACTTTTCTCCAAATAAACACACTTTTAGACTAAAGCCCTGAGGGAGTATTTTTTTTCTCTGAGTGGAAGCATAAGGGTCTCAAGTTTTTTTTATATTAAAGGCATGAACTGTATTTGAGTTTCCATACCTCCTGACAAAAATGAAAAATGTGTCAATATAAGATAACAGCAAAACAGAGGTCAAAAATCTAAATTTCTCAAGTCTTTGACCTTTCTAGTGGTGTAATATGTCACTGGGGCTTCTACACATGTTTACAGGTATAAAATTAAAACTATTTAAATTATAAATTGTTGTATCCAATAATCTCAATGGTGATTGTAATTGAGAAAACTTTTCTTCAAATGAACACACTTTTAGACTGAAAGCCCTGAGGGCATTTTTTTTCCTCTGAGTGGAAGCATAAGGGTCGTATGTTTTTAAATTAAATGCATGGACTGTTTTTGAGTTTAATTTGTCAATATAAGGTCAAAAATTAAAATTTCTCAAGTCTTTGACCTTTCTAGTTCTGTATAGTTAGTCAAGAATAAATAAAGACTTACTACTTAAAGTAAATGTAAAAAATAATAATAAAATAGGTCACTGGGGCTTCAACACGTAAACAGGTATAAAATTAAAACTAGTTAAATTATAAATTGTTGTACTATAGTAAAGTTAATAATAACATATGATTTTGATATAACAATCACATATTTACATAAAACATGACAAATACTTTAGTTTATATATATCCTTGTTTCAATTTAATTACACAAATAAGTACTGAGTAATATGAAATAAGGTTGGGTTTATAGTTAATAGCTTGTAATTGTGCATCATTATTTGACTGTTTTTTTTTCTACAGTAAGTATGTTTACTATGTTTAAGACGACAAGGGTTTTGTTGAATCTTTTTTTTTTTTGAGGGTGAAACACGACGTGGTCTCAAACACGTGGTCTCACCTGCTAGGTTCTCATGGAATGCCTAAACTACATAAAATGAAAAAAAAAAAAAAAAAAAAAAAAAATTCTATTGGAGAACAATAATTGTTTTGCATTGTGACATTTTCATGATAATTCAGTACATTTTTCTTTTTTGCTTCAGATTTTTTCTCCAATAATCTCAATGGTGATTGTAATTGAGTTTTTTTTTTTCTCCAAATGAACACACTTTTAGACTAAAAGCCCTGAGGGAGTTTTTTTCTCTGAGTGGAAGCATAAGGGTCTCATATTTTTTATATTAAAGGCATGGACTGTTTTTGAGTTTCCAAACCTCCTGACAAAAATGAAAAATGTCAATATAAGATCAAAAAGTCAAGATTTTTTACTTTTTAGTGTTGTATAGTTTGTCCAGATTAAATAAAGATACACTACTTACACTGTAAATGTAAATAAATCAACCAATGTGCTTCAACCCGTAAAAGGTAATTTTTTTTTTCTATAGCTTATAATTTAAAGTGTTTTATAAAAACACTAATAAAATTGTACTATATTAAAGATATAACTAAAATATGATTTTAATATAACAATTACATATTTACATAACAGAAAGCATCACAATTTGGTGTAAATACATTTCCTGGTTATTTTATTTTAAGGTGTGTCCTTGTTTCAATTTAATTACACAAATAAGTACTGAGTAATATGAAATAATGTTTTACTGCTGGGTTGGGTTTATGGTTAATAGCTTGTAATTGTGCATCATTATTTTACTGTTTTTTCTACAGCAAGTACATTTAATATGTTTAACAAGAAGACAAGGGTTTTGTTTAATGTTTTTTTTTTTTTGAGGGTGTAACACGACCAGGGGGTGTTTCATAAAACAATTTGACCAAATAAGCCAGGCTTATTTCAGTTAGTCTGACGTATTTTGAGCCAAATCAAGTGACAATAAGTCTGGCTTATTTGGTAAACTTATTTTATGAAACTCAAACACCGGACTCAAACACATGGTCTCACCTGCTAGGTTCTCGTGGACTGCCTTCATCTCACTCTCAGCTCTGATGAAAGCTTCCTCGATCACTCTGTTCTTCTCCTCCTCCAGATTCTGCATTTCTGCCTCCAGCTGACCCTGAGCTCTCTCCATCTCACCCTCATACACCAGGATCTAACACACACAAACACACACTACTGTCAACACATCCGACCCAGAGGCCTCACTGAGCTCATAAGCTCTATGCAAATAGTAAATAGTTGACATGAGGAATTACATAAGGTATTTTTTTCATTATTAAGGAGTTTACAATGACAAAGATTAAATCAGCAACTCACTGTATGACTGGTTGCTCATACTCAACTGTATCAAGATTACTGTCAGTGTAAACAGTCTTTTACAGGTGCTAGTCACTGATTTTATCTTATTCAGATGTCATGAGTCATGAGATAATTGTCATGAGATGTCAGTTATCCAAACATCTGAAAAAGCAAAATATACAACCAAACAGTCCTCAATTGTAATCCGTGTCCAGACTAACTTCCTTTTAATGTGTTTTAACAACTTTTTTAGCAAAAATAACTGATAGTATTACAGAACCAAGAAGGTTTTTTAAATAAAGTATAAATTCTATTTATTTGACAGATTTTATCAAGCTCACATAATTATTTTAAAATACTTTTTTTTTGCAAGAAAGTAATTGGTGATGCTAAAACATTGCATGCTTTATTTACACTACCAGTCAAGAATCTGATATCGTTTTGCAAAAGGGGTCAAATACTTATTTCACTCATTAAAATGCAATTCAATTGATCACTTTTTTGAAATCCGTTTTTCTGGACTATTCAAATAAACCTACCATTAAAATTGTAGACTGATCATTTCTTTGTCTGTGGGCAAATGTACAAAATCAGCAGGGGATCAAATAATTTTTCCCCTCACTGTATCCACATTAAATAATGCTAAATAATCCAAAAACAGATCAACATCACATAAGCACACAGGTAGACTGCATTCCACCTTCTTTAAATAAAATGTTATTACTTCTAACAACACAACACAAACTTAGCGTCAAAAGACGTCATGAATTACTAACTAGAGTCATTAGTTAGGCTGATCTAATGCAGTCAGGTAAGTGAAAAACGACTTGTGGGGTGGGTGGAGGGCTGTTGGTCAAACATGGGAAGGGCAGCTGGGGCCACGCACCATCAATACATATGACGTACTGTACACAACGGGGGTGACATCAAATATTTCACAGTAAATTATGGGGATTACTACTGCAGGTAGTAAATTATAACCCTGAAGGGAATGTGAGCTAGTTACTCTGCAAAATAGGTCAAAGATGAGCATGAGCCAACATCTACATTTTTTATAATCACTTAAAATAGGACACAGACTCTGAAGTCTGCCCACAGTAAATCATTTCCTATAATCACAGTTGGAATCTGACCCATGACACATTTTTGACCTTTGATTTCTGCAGAGTAATCTGGCCAACCTTAGAGAGCCTGTGGGTGACCTCGTTGTTACCCCCACCCACCGCCTTGGAGAGCAGACCATACAGACGGCCGCGGTCCGTCCTCAGCTGCAACGCAAGTGAAGAGAGAGCCGTAAAAAAACCCACATCACAGAGGCTAGAGTCCTGAGATTTCTAAGACGCAGACAGAATTACGGAACCAAGTCATAAAAATGGAATTTACAGTATAATGCGGAATGCTGTGGAACTTGGCAAAATCCAGATTCATAAAATCAAAAGCAGGGATGTACAATTAATCATATCACCACATCAACTAGAGTTTGTGAATATTAAGGTACATAAAGTTTGTGATAGTTCACCCAAAAATGAAAATTTTGTTTATCTGCTTACCCCCAGGCATCCAAGATGTAGGTGACTTCAGTTTCTTCAGTAGAACACAAACGAAGATTTTTAACTCAAACTGTTGCAGTCTGTCAGTCATATAATGGCAGTCAATGGGACCCACGACTTTGAGAGTAAAAAAAAAAAAAAAAAAACACCACCATACACAGACAAAACCAAATTAAACAATTGGTCTGTGCAAGAAACTGAACAGTATTTATATAATTTTTTACGTGCTCTGGAATAGCAGACACACAAGCAGAAGCGATCTGTCGCTTCTTCTGTTTATACAGTGTAGAGAGATTGTGTGTACAACGGCCACTCAAAATGGTAATTACTTGTGCTTATCCTGATTGTTGCAACCGATTCAAAACTAAAAGATTTTGTTTGCTTGCACAAACTCATCCGCGTTTGTTGACTTCTCACCAACTCCCAACTTTTGAGCCTGATCGACTGAAGTTATGGTTGCTTGCTCTTTGTCACACACCGGCTTTTGTGAACGCGCTCAGGACAGTTGGACATTGTGGTGGATCAGAGGTAAAAAATTATATAAATGCTCTTCAGTTTCTTGCACAGACCAATTGTTTTGTGTGTTAAGACCTCAATGTATCGTCACGAGCCGCAGGGTTTAATATGGTTTTGTCTGTGTATGTTTTTCGGACTCTCTAATCCGTGGAGCCCATTGACTGCCATTATATGACTGACAGACAGCAACGGTTTGAGTTAAAAAAATCTTTGTTTGTGTTCTAATGAAGAAACAAAGTAACCTACATCTTGGATGCCCTGGGGGTAAGCAGATAAACATCAGATTTAAATTTTTGGGTTAACTATCCCTTTAAATATGAAGTGACTCTGTGTGAATGAGTTATCACAGACAAACACAAACATGACAGTTTCATCTACAACACATACTGAATCATGAGTTTTCAGCATCTGCCGTCCCACTATGTGAGGGATGTAAACACGTGAATATAATCTCCAGAGCTGCTCTGAGACTCACTTCACCAAAAATTCACTTCACTACAACCAGCCAACATAAAAGTTGGGTTTACTTCAAAGTTATGACAATATATTCCCAAAATAGATTACTACAGTAGTGGAGAAATGTACTTCTCAAAGTAATAAAAATACATTTTTTGGAATATCACACAATATCAGAATTTTTCATCCATGTTTTAACTCAAACCTTAATTTTAACCTCAAGCACTTCGCTTGCCACATTTCATTTGATAAGATTCATTATTTTTTTATGCATTAATTTGATTATCATTGTGTTTTGACATAACACATTAAAATTATAAAATACATTTATAAAGTAAAATTAAATTAAACCATTTAAATTTAAACCAAATTCAGAAAATCTAAAACCGAAAACATAGAATTTGTGGGAAAAAAAAAAACATAGAAAATTTCATAGCACCCAATCAGTGTTGTTTTCGTCAACGATGACGAAATCATTTCGTTGACGCCACTTTTTTTCATGACGATAACGAGACGATGACGAGATAAAAATGGCTCGTTGATGACTAAAACATGACGAGACGTGTGTGAGTTTTCATTGACGAGACGAGAATAGACGAAAATGTTAGTGGGTGGTCCGTCAGACGTTTAAAATGCATGACATTTCCGCTTATTGTGCATGCCAATTAAAACTTAAAAAGTATCTGACGCTATGGCAAGCCGTTTTAGCATTAAATACTCTTTGCTATACTAGTATGGCAAGCCGTTTTAGCATTCCATCCTTGTTTGTCTTTTATGTTCTAAAACATTCCTTCATTATTGTAATTATTGGTGAAAATAGTCGATCCGGAAGCTCACATTGTGTTGAACTATAGATCTGCTATTTTCAGAACTTATAAGTGACACTACCCAACAGCAAAATACTTACTGACCTACATTAATTTGTTAAAAAACTACTTTTTTCCCTTTTTTTGACTAAAACTAGACTAAAACCTTTTTGACTTTTCGTCGACTAAAATTGGACTAAAACTATCACATATAGAAGTGACTAAAATTTGACTAAAACTAAGAAGCATTTTAGTCCAAAAGACTAAGACTAAATCTAAGATGGTTGTCAAAACCAACACTGCACCCAATTAAACTTTACATCAAATCACTTGGCTTTTGTTAAAGCCATGAGATTAGAAATCAACAAACCACCATTATCACCACAAACGGTCAGATTTGAGCAGCATTTGACACTCAAAACACTGCATACAAGTGAGTGTGGTACCTGTTGGCGGAGTTGACTGCTGGTTCTCTGGGACTCGTGGAGCTGCTGTTCCAGCTCTCTGAGGAGCTGCCTCTGCACACTCAGCTGCTCCTGCAGAGCCTGGTTACGGGCCTGAGCCTCCATTAAAGCCTGCTTACACTGAGCTGACTCCACCTCAACTGTCTTGGTCACATACTGTAGGAAGAGTGTGAAACAGATGCATATTTAGTTAGGAAAAGTCCATCTCGTTCCTGGTCACCAGATGGGTGCATTGATTATAGAGGGCTCCCTGTGATTTCTCAGGGTATTTGGTATTGAAAATGCAAGTCCAAAATGAAAACAAAAAAAAATTCTAAAACTAATTAAAAAAAAAAATGCAAGGAAGAAAAAAACTAATCCACAAACACAAATTATCTGCACAAAGTCTCTATGATAGAAGATTACATTTCAATAAATTTAAAATAAAATCACTGTTTCTCATTTTGAAGCCTGCATCATCCAGAGGTCACATCTGTCGTGTGTGTAGGTAAATTGCGGCTGCCTTGTTTACGAAAAATAACCATTACAATGCACAGTAAAGAAAGAAAAAAATATTTTGCAGCTTTATAAGAAATAAGTCATACACAGTGCCAAAACCATCTTGGCTACCAATAATCATGAAAATGCCAGCAGACTCCTCAGAAACCACTTCATATTGGATCAGGACAATAACCCAAAACACCCTGCTAGTTCTGTCAAGGAGTTTATCGGGGCAAATAAATGGAAAGTCTAATCATTTTTATAGATTTAAATCAGATTGAACATGAATTTCACCGGCTGAAGAGGAGCTTAAAGGCAGAAACTCACCAAAACAAGCAACAGTTTGAAGTGGCTGCATTAAAGGCTGGGAAAAAGCATTTCAAAGCATAAGACCAAGAGTCTGGTGATGCCTATGGGTCGCAGACTCACTGCTGTGATTGCACACAAGGGATCTGCTTTAATAAATATTTGCTTTAAATCAATTACATCTGCCATAAATTTACTTATGCTCACATCAAATAATGGGATGAACTCTAAATTGGCTGTCCTTTTTATTAGGCAAAACATGTTTGTGTCGAAAAACCTAAAAAAAACAAAAAAAAACACAATGGGACATTCTGTAGTTGTCTCATATTCATTTTCTGATCATACTTGCAAATGTCTTGACTTCACAGCAGAGAATACAATTTTGTCTTTACTGTTCCAATACTCATGGAGGGCACTGTATATTTATAATAGGTTATTTTTCTTAAATGAGACATCTCTATGACATATGCAGCTGACTTATGTGACTCGGAGTGTGCAGGCTTCAAAACGAGACACAGCTAATGCTTAGCTGGCACATGCTCACCTTGACCTGCAGCGGCTGAGCAGCTTGGCGAGACAGAGCCTCCTCAGAGTCACGAAGTTGTGAGGTCAGCTGCTCTTCGCTCTGGCTCCTGAGACGTGACGCCTCTTCCAGCTGCTGCTGGAGCTCCTGTCTACGCTGCGCCGCCGCCTCCAACTGCTGCTGAAGCTGAACTACCACACCAGTCCTCTCCTGCACCTGCTGCTCCAATGCAGCCAGTCGCCGCTCCCGTTCGCGGCACTCCTCGTCCTTACGACACAGCTCTCCACGCAGGGCCTCCACATCCTGGGACCAATGCAGATAGAAAGATGGAGTATTACAGAACAGAAATATAGCATCAAGTAATTATTCAGTCATTATAGAAACAACCAGGGATTGAAATTAACTTTTTCACTCACCAGCCAATTTGGCTACTAAATGTTTAAGTTACAGGCCATTCATAACTTCTACACCAAAAAAACAAAAAAAACAAAACAGAAATAAACCAACAGCTTGAGGCGGTCTACATTGGACGTGACAAAGCGACCGTTGCAAATCATTTGGTGTCAGTATTAGGGGTGTGTGATATTGACAAAATAATATCTCAATATTTTCTGGGATTTTACAGATAACAGCATTGATAAAGATAATTAGACAATATTATGCGGAATGTGTTATTGTGTCCGACTCCTGAATTCTTTGATATTCTTCATATTCTGTGTGGCCAGTTCACTGCAGTGATAGAAATCAATCTTTTCCAATAAGTTTAATTAAGTTTGATTTTTACCTTTATAAAGCCATTTAAAAAAAAAGTGTGCATCTTTTGACTAAAATTCTTACATTTAATCAGTCAATTATAATAATACATTCAGGCTGTTACCAAACAAATGAAATCAGTAAAACAAAATTCATCTTTGCAGAAGTTGCATCTAAGGTGTCATTTAGATGTATTTCCACAGCGTTTAATGAAGCCCAGAGGGACATGGAATGCTTTAACCTGCAGTAACAAATGCATAAATGTTTAGATATTTTAAACATAAAACGTTGAATACTGATATTTGAAATTATTTTAAAAATGAAAAGACACTTTAAATGTGAAATTAAAACAGCAAGCAAGTCGCTGTTAATAAGTGAGTCACTGCAATTGAACCAAATCATTTAAACGGTTGATTCATTCAGGAAAGAAACACTGTCATGTTGCTCTGAGACGCAAAACATTGCTGTGGCTGTGTTTGGAATGATTTTTGTTGGCGAAATGGAGCAAAAATAGCCAATGTGGTGTCTAAAATGTACGTAAGTCTCTTATTGTTTATTGAACTGTATAAAATCAATATCACATTTGCAGTAATGCTGATTTAAAAAAAGGCACTCTTTGTGTGATTTTACATATTATTATTATTTGATATTATTTGCTAAACTTGTGCAGATTTGGCTTGCATTAACTTCCCCAATAAATTAATGAGTGATCACACACAAAATGTAACCAGCAAAATTGGCTAGTGGTTTGACAGCGTTACCCGGCACAGCTGATTTTTACCTGCATTTGGCGGGTGTTCATTTTAAACCCATTAAACAACCAATCTGATTGTATTTGAGATTTATGGTTTTTATGAGTACCTGGCTGTGTGGGCAGTGGCTGGGAGAGCAGGTGGTCTGGGTCTGATTGGCCCTCAGCTCCTGTTTGAGCCGCTGGTTTTCAGTCTCCAGCACCTCGAGCTGTTTCTCCAGATCTGTCGCCCCCTAAACACAAACACATTTACTCATGTACGATTATTTTAATAAATAAAAAGTAAAAAAACAGCATTGGTTTAAAAAAATAATGTGTCTGAAATGTCTTGACATTAACTGTCACTTTATTATACTGTCACTGATTTCTTGTTCTTTCTTGTTTTGTTTTTTAAACTAGAAAGGCTGAGAGGTTGAGTGATTTAACAGTTTATTTAATTATTTTTCCAAAAGAGGGTGAGGTTTTATTATAATTAGTTGTAAAGTACAGTTAAGTACACCCACACCCATCTCGAATTTGAGATCAGTGCCAGCTGTAAATCTTCCAGGGCTGAAGGGATACATTCCTTTGCTATCAATGAACTAGATCACCAGGTTAACACTCCTCCTCCTCCCATCATAAAACTAAATCAGGTCAGTGTAAAGCTGCAGGAGCATGAGCTCTTTATTAAACAATAGAAATGTGGTTCACACAAGAGTGGTGACTTTAGCTCACCAGGATCAGGTGATTCACACAATAGCACTGAGTGTGCCACAACTCCCCCAGTCCCTAATAATTCAGTCTCTCACCAGCTCAGAGCGCAGTCTCTCCACCTCCTGCGTCTGATCCACTAGTTTCTCCTCCAGCTCCTTGACCTACAAAACCACAAACCAACAGCATTATTCAGCTAAATCCCTTTATGAAAATGAGTAAGCTTCATGCATCCACCCTCATGATGTATTGATCTATTTTAATCGAACCAGACACAATGAATATCAATGCATAAAAGGTCATAATACACGGCGCTAGAGGAATGAAAATGATCTTGTGAGTCTGGCTAGAAAACTGAGCCCTATTCTGTGTGTGTGTGTGTAAACGTACCTGTGTGCGCAGCCCTGTAATGAGAGTGAGTTGTTCTCCCTCGTCTTTTTGCAGTTTTTCCTGTGAGTAAACTTTACTCACTTTTACAGCGCTGGGAAAATCCACAGGCCTCTGAGTCAAAACACTAGAGCTCCTCACACCTACACAAACACACATATACACACTTTATGGAAAACAGCTTTTTCTAACTTTTAGGTCACAAGACTAATGTAAAAACATTTATTATAAATGTATTAATTATGAAATACACAAAAAATATATAGAAATATACACTTTTATAATTAATAATAATAATAATAATAATAATAATAATAAAATCACATTTATATTTATGTAAATGTTTCTACAAACTGAAAAGCAAGTAGTTTTTTATAAAAGCTAAAAAAACTAGTCAGATAATCCAAAAAATAATAATTAATGAAATATACAACATAAAAAGGTATAGAAATATAAACTTTCATAATTAAAAATAATAATTAAATCACATTTATATTTATGTAACTGTTTCTACAATCTGAAAAGCAAGTGGCTTTTTATAAAAGCTTTAAAAAAAACTAGTCATATAATCCAAAAATAATAATTAATGAAATAAACAACATAAAGGTATAGAAATATAAACTACTAAAAAGTAGCTTTTTATAAAAGCTAAAAAAATCCACTCAATCTTAAACTCTAATTATTAATATAAACTTTCCTAATTCATAATAATTAAATAAACAATTTCTACATTCTGAAAAGCAAGTAGCTTTTTATAAAAGCTAATAATTAATGAGTTTGAGATTGAGTAATGAAATATACAACAAAAACATTTAAAGAAATATAACCTTTCATAATTAATAATAATAATTAAATCACATTTATATGTAACTCTTTCCACATTTATATTTATGTAACTTTCTACGATCTGAAAAGCAAGTAGCTTTTTATAAAAGCCAAAAAATAAAAAAAACTCTACTCAATCTCAAACTCAATTATTAATGAAATATACAACTAATTTATAGAAATATAAACTTCCATAATAATTAAATCACATTTATATTTATGTAACTGTTTCTACAATCTGAAAAGCAATTATCTTTTTATAAAAGCTAAAAAAAAAAAAAAAATTAACTCGTATGACTTTCCATATTCTGCCATACAAACAAGCAATAAATATATTTATTGTAAATGTATTAATTATTAAATAAAAAAAAAATGCTTCTAAAAAATGCATAAAAATATAGATCTAAAATATTACAGATGTAATCGTTTATAATAATTATAAAAATATTACTTATTTTTTCCACTTTAATCTGAACAATCTCACCTGTAGGTGACACAGCTTGGTTGAGCTGTCCGTCCTGCAGTTTGGGCTGCTCTTGAGGTTCTTGGTTAAAGGATGAATGTTCCAGGTGGTTGTCTTGGTTGAGCTGGTGGTCGTGTGTTTGCAGTCGCTGCAGCAGGAGTCTTTTTGCAGCGTCTTCGCTACGCAAACGTGCCTGGAACTCACAAACTCGCTCTTGCAGCGTCTGCACAAACACACAAGGAATGCGTAAATTCAACCGTGAATGTCAGCTGTGCTAAAAAAAACTCACAACATGAACTGTGAAGGAAAGAACTTGAAAACAAAAAATCATTTACTCATCCCTATCCCATATGACTGACTTTATTCCATTGAAAACAAAAATAATAATTTTAGAATTTAAATATATAATATAAATGTAATCATTTAATTAGGTCACTCAGACTTTAAATTTAAACTTTATCCAGTATTTTTGGTCACTGCATTTTTTTGTAGGAAAAGAAATAGCAGCCAGTACATCTACAACAATATTTGATCAACAGAATAAAAGAAAAATCACATGAGTTTGGAATGACAGTAAATGCAGACAAAACTTTGAACTATTCCTTTGACTTCACAAGAAAGCTTAATAATCAAATGGCTATTCCTACTGACACAAACTACACTGGATACAGTTTTCAGGATCCCAGACGACTACAAAACCTCTAGAAGAGACATTTAAGCAAACAGGGTGGAACTATTAACAGTATGCTTTGTCAAGTTGACGTCAGAACGAGGCAAAGTAGCTCACAGCTAAGCACAAAGAAAGAATCAGAGGGAATTACGTAGGCAGACGTCCAGGAACAGGACAAAGTAACCTTCTGTACAGGTGAAATGGTGAGAAGGTAGTGCAGAGAGACAGAGAGGGAAAATGGTGAGTAGAAAAGCATGAAAACAAAAAGACAACTCACAATTATGCACAACTGAAACTTCAAATCAAATAAAATTACTCAAACTTTTAAATCCCAGGAAAATGTGCACATACCGACTCACTGAGATGAAGCTACGTTTGAAGATTTGAAAATGTGATGTCTTAAAATCCTGAGATTCATTAGGCTGGAAATCATTGCACCTTTACAGGTAGCACTGCCTGCTCAACACAGATAGATCTAGAGAAGCACATACAAAGCTATCCCATGTCTAAACTATTGTTTGTATTGAGAAGAGTCGTCAATGCATTGAAAAGCAGCTGCTGGGACACACCACACATGTGATCTCCAGCCAATCGGATCTCTCCTGTGCTCATGGTATGCTGAAAAGACTGGAAACCCCAGCACGCTCAAATCTCACTCCAGATTGTCCTTTTCAGAGATGTTGATCCACCCTTGGAGATCAAAGAGAGGAGGACTGCATTTCTAATGTGTCACTTACTAACAGTGGATCATGTTATGTAACTCCAGTCATATCTAGGGACGAGCGGCTGGTTTCACTAGTTACAATACACGCAACTTAGCCTAGCGTTGACGTTAAGGGTGAGACTTCCGCACTACTGAATATTTTTGCGTTGCACCATTATACTTTTGAAATGTGGCTTTATAAAAATAAATATTTACAAAAGCCTTTGACCACGAGTAAACTTCAATCTTTTACACATATTTGACAATGTTTACATCCTTGTTGTGCATATATAGATTTAAATAAACTGGCATTAGACTCAAACTTACTGACTCCATTATTTATTTATTTATTTTTTTTTAATTTTCTTAATTTATGGGTTTTATTTCACCTAGTCACACTTGTGGTGTCCCGGTCAAAATGGACTGGACTCTAAACAATTGCTTATAAATCTTATATATTATCACCAAATATTGGATTCATTTTTTTGTCAACTTATTTTCTTTCATTTAGGACTGGTTTTGTGTTTCTATTTGGAACCGATTAATCATAGGCCTCATTTATCTGAAAGTAGGCACCTCATTTTTTAAATGAAAAAAGCATTTATGCATAATTTTCATATGATATGATATAAATTATGAAAATGTGCACTGTTTATCACTCTAGTGTGCTTTAATGTTTAATCATGGAGTTTGCTTTTAAATGCTTTTATTTTGCATAAAATTGCAAAAAGTCACTTGTGGTGTTCCTGGTCAAAATTGATCAGACTTCAAACAATTGCTAATAATATAGCAAAATCAGAGATATATTGTCACCAAATATTGGATTCATTATTTTTGTCAACTTATTTTCTTTCATTTAAGGCTGGTTTTGTATTTCTATTTGCATCTGATTAATCGTAGGCCTCATTTATCTGAAAGTAGGCACCTCATTTAAGCATTTTTTATGCATAATTTTCATGATATGAGATCAATTTTAATTTATGTTAAATGTTCAATCAGGAAGTTTGCTGTTAAATGCTTCTATTTTGTAAAAAAATTACAAAAAGTCACACTTGTGGTGTTTCCGGTCAAAAATGACCAGACTCCAAACAATTACTAACAATACAGCAAAATGAGAGATATGCATCACCAAATACTGGATTCATTTGTTTTGTCAACTTGTTTTCTTTCATTTAAGACTGGTTTTGTGCTTATATTTGCATCTGATTAATCGTAAGCCTCATTTATCTGAAAGTAGGCACATGGGCCCGGTTTCGCAGACAAGGCTTAAGCCTAGTCCTAGACTAAAATGTAAGTCTGAGTTGTTTCAACTGAAATAAAATTGCACTGATTGATTTTAAAATATATCAGTGCCTTTATTTTGTCTCAAGATGCACACCAGTAATGTTTTTTTCTTAGCATGTTCATAAAAATTACTTAAATGTCCTAATTGAACTATGGTCTAATCCTGGCTTAGTCTAAGCCCTGTCTGGGAAACCGGGCCCTAATGTTTAGTGTCAGTAACATGTATGAGTTTAAACAACCAGGTGTTTGTTGATGTGATTCTTTATATGGCAATGCTAATGTGTTTTTTCTCTCTGTCACAATGGTCAGATTTGTTGTTCCATGATATTGTCTCCATTTGACAATGTCAGTATGTAGGATGTACATAACTGAAATATAACAGTTTTGGTCTGTTGTTCCATGAAATGTTATAATGTAAATAATCTTAATGTGTTCTTTCTTGTATGTAACGATGGTCAGATTTAACAAGAAACAGAACAGGTGTTACTTTGTGTCCCTTTTCAGAAAATAAAAGCATTAAAAGCATAAAAGCATTTCAAAATAAAGGCTGTTTTTTTGTGATCTTCCCCATTCACTTTTGAAGGCTGTGACTTTGTGCAATTTTGTACAAAATGAAAATTTAAAAGCAAACTTCCTGATTAAACATTAAAAGCACACTGGTGTGAGAAACAGTACACATTTTCATAATTTATCATCTCATATTGTGAAAATTATTCATAAAATGATTTTTTCACTCAAAAAATGAGGTGCCTACTTTCGGATAAATGAGGCCTACAATGAATCAGATGCAAATAGAAACACAAAACCAGTCCAAAATGAAAGGAAACAAGTTGACAAAAAGATTGAATCCAGTATTTGGTGATAATATAGCATAATGAGAAATTTATAAGCAATTGTTTGGAGTCCGGTCATTTTTGACCGGGAACACCGCAACTGTGACTTTTTGTAATTTTGCACAAAATAAAAGCATTTAAAAGCAAACTTTCTGATTAAACTTTAAAAGCACACTAGTGTGAGAAACAGTGCAATTTTAAAAATATATTTTTTTTTAAAATCAGATATTGTGAAAATTCATAAAAAAAAAAGCTTTTTTCACTCCAAAAAAATCAGGCACCTACTTTCAGATAAATGAGGCCTATGATTTATCAGATGCAAAGAGAAACACAAACCAATCCTAAATGAAAGAAAACAAGTTGACAAAAAGACTGAATCCAGTATTTGGTGATAATATAGCAAATTTATAAGCACCGCAAGTGTTACTTTTTGCAATTTTGTACAAAATAAAAGCATTTAAAAGCAAACTTTCTGATAAACTTTAAAAGCACACTAGTGTGAGAAACAGTGCAATTTTTAAAAAATATATTTTTTAAATCAGGTATTGTGAAAATTCATAAAGCTTTTTTCACTCAAAAAAATCAGGCACCTACTTTCGGATAAATGAGGCCTATGATTTATCAGATGCAAAGAGAAACACAAACCAATCCTAAATGAAAGAAAACAAGTTGACAAAAAGATTGAATCCAATATTAGGTGATAATACAGCATAATGAGAGATTTATAAGCAATTATTTGAAGGGTGTGACAGGAATCAGAACACAACCAAAGGGTTAATATAACTCTGAATGCATTCGCTCTGAAAGAAGAAAGTCATACACACCTAGAATGGCTTAAGGGTGAGAAAATCATGGGGTAATTTTCATTTTTGGGTGAACTATCCCTTTAAGAACTCGAAATGTAACCAAATAAAGTACAGAATTATCTACAAACTATCTTCTAGTGTGTTCCAATTTAAGTAACAACTTGTAAACACAGTGCAACTCAACCCAAAACATCCGAGGCTTGGAAACTTATTTCACTTGTAACCAAGTAACCAATAAACAACTACCTAACAACCAGACAGCAACACAATGGCACCAACTCCCAAACATAGCATCATAGTCAAACACCACTCACAATATCTACAGAACAAGTAAACATTTAGCTTGACTGATGTTATAAAACTTTCCATTTAAAAGCATAAAAATATAAAGTTTTTAGATTTAATACAGACTAAGAAACAAGATCAGTGGACGAGCAAACAGCAGCTCATCTAATGTAACAAATGTGATCAGACGTTGCCCTGAGGGAATCTCACACTGAAACACACAGGCCCTGTGGTCATTTACAGACAGCTTGAGCAACCAGCTCCTCTGAGAAGCCCTAAAGCTGATAACATTGTTTAAATACAGAACACAAAGGTAGCACTGCCTGTTAGCTGTGATTTATTAACCCTGTGAAACCAATTAAGCAAAGATCACACAGCTAGAGAACAGACCACTCACACAGAAACCAGGCCCTGAATGTAGTGATCTGTTGAAGATAGATTCAATCACAACACTGGATCACAGAAACACAGATGGAGGAGTAATGCATATATAGTATCATATAGTACCATTCAAAAGTTTGGGCTCACCAATGCTGCATTTATTTGATCAAAAATACAGTAAGAGAGTGTATTTTTATTCATGTGATGCAAAGCTGAATTTTCAGCATCTTCAGTGTCACATGAACCTTCAGAAATCATTCTAATATGCTGATTTGCTGCTCAAGAAACATTATTATCAATGTTTAAAAATGTTGTGCTGATTAACAGTTATGTGCATGCTTTATGATTCTTTGATGAATAGAAAGGTCAAAAGATTAAAAAATATTATAAAGACATAAATGTCTTTTGATTTTAATGAACCCTTGGTGATTAGAAGTCTTCATTTCACACTTTTGAATGGTAGTGCAAATGCTCTAGTACAGAGAATCTGAAGATAATGTGTAGCTATAAGCAATCTAAATAATGATGCTTGCTTTAGAGAGCACAACTTATATTAATTGCCCAGATAGTGGGTTTTCATAAAAGACACTGATCCTTTAGTAATGACTAGTGTTTTAGAATCCTTAGAAGGAAACATGACAATAGTTGTGCTCATCTTAGCAAACACCACTCACAGGTTCGTACCTGTATGAGCAGCTGTTGTTGTTCTGAGGTGGCTGATTCAGAGAGATCAGAGGTCAAACAGTGGCGCTGAAGGACAGAGTTGGGCAACGAAAGGAAGGAGCTCTCCTCCTCACCATCACTCATCAGGATATCCAGGGAACTTGCTGAAACTACAAAAGAGATTATTAATTATCAATATTATTAAATTATTAAATAAAAATGGAATGAAATTGAAGCAGTAAAATAACCAAAAAACTTATAAAAAATGTATAAAAAGCAAAGTAGCAGCAATTTCTGAAATGAAAATAATAATAATAATAATAATAATAAATAATACAACAAAAATAATAAAAAATAATTATTTAAGAATTTAAATATATAATATAATTATAAAATCATTAGGTCACATTTTTAAAATTTCAACTTTCAGTTTTTTGTTCAAAGTATTTTTTGTAGTAAAAGAAAGAGCAGCCAAGACATTTACAGCAATACTTGACTAACAGAATAAAAGAAAAATCACTGAGACTAAACAAAGACAAAAATGATTCAACTTCACAAGAAAGCTTTATAAGCAAATGGCTATTCCAACTGACACAAACTACCTTAGACAAAGTTTTCAGGATTCCAGACGACTACAAAACCTCTTATAGAGACAAGTAAACAAACAGGGTGGAACTATTAATAGTGTGCTTTGTCATTTATCAAATACATTTATTTGATCAAAAATACAGTAAAATAGTATATTGTGATTTTTTTTTTATAAATCTAAATAATTGTTTTCAATTTCAATAATAAAAAACAAAAATCCTGTGATGCAAAGCTGAATTTTCTGCATCATGATTCCAGTCTTCAGTGTCACATGATCCTTTAGAAAACATTCTAATATGCTGATTTGTTGCTCAAGAAACATGTTGAAAACAGTTGTGCTGCTTTATAGTTCTGTGTATGCTTTATGATTCTTGATGAATAGAAAGGTCACAAGATCAGCATATATATAAAACTTTAACATTATTAATGTCCTTTGATTTTATTAATGCATCCTTGGTGATTAGATGTCCTAATTTCACTTAAATGACTTAAATGAAGCACTTAAAGCACTAAAATTAACTAAAAAAAAAAAAAAGAAAAAAAAAGAAAAATTACAAAAGCATAACATTATACACAGAACATAATTAATGTGAGAAATAGACTCAAAAAATGGTTTGTTCTGATATGGCTAGCTCTCATGAGCAAACCAAGCAGATCTAGAGCCAATGTCAAGATCTTCAGTTAGTACTGGATTAAATATCGGTCTGTTCCTCAAACAGAACCACTGTACAATTTCAGAAGATTAGGAATATCTTTCTTTTGCAAAAAGGTCTGTATTGATTTGCACTCATTCTCTCACTGAATCATCTAAAGCAGCTTCTCAATCATTAAAACGAGCAGTACAGCATTACTTAAGAGCACAGAGAACAAACAACGCTGGACGAAGTGGATATGCACAAAAGGCTTCTTTTTGAGAGTTATTTTCCTATGTAAACATGCATTAGATGAATGCATCATTTATTTTTGCCATTTGAGAGTTTTAAAACATTTAAATGCGTCTAGACACAGCTTCGTTCCGCTCAGGTGCACCGCTGCTCTCACTGATTGAGCTAAAGTCTTAAAAGTGCGTAATAGCTATATCAGTGCTAGATATACTCAAATCTTTAGCATAACACATTTTGAACTTTTAAGTAAATAAAAAAAAAATCCAAATCTGAATTTTTTTTTTCTCTGATGGTCCTTTTTGAATCTTCAAAGCTTTAGTCCTCATTCAATGTTACTGCATAAACAGTTATTAATTTCTGTTTGTTACACTTGGAAGAAATAAAGTGGACGATTAAAATGTCTCCAATATCTGCTGTGCTTGTAGCATTGTGCTACAGCGTGCCTCCCACAATAGTTGATTGACATGAGCGCCCTCACCGAGATGAAACAGTCTGACTCCGACCGCTATTGTGTGACTCAGGTGCAGGGGAAGACAAGAATGTCTCTGATTGAGCGACTGAGGTGTTCTGTTGTTAGATGTAATAATGAACAAAGAAGTAGCCATTTACTCCCGACATCTGAGCCGCTGAAGGCGCAGAGGATAACGTTACTTTCGTTTTTTAAAAAGGATAGGGCCGATTCTGATATACATATGAGTCTAGTTTGTGCAAATCGTTCCTGATGCAGCTTCACCCACAGGAGTATAAGGGTTTTTTATGCATCTTTGCAAACAGCCTTTCTTTATAATGTGCTCGTTAGCAAGTTTCGCCGCTAAACGGCTCATAATTCCACATCAGAGAGGGGCGGGGCGAGCAGAGCTCATTTGCATTTAACGGGACCATGCAATAAAATGAGCTGATTTTTTGTAGAGATGATTTTAACGGTAATGATTTTTAAGGTAAAACTGTGATTTATTACACTACTAATGAGAATTTTTAACCAAAGTATATTACAGACTTTTCATTAAGACCCTAAAGAATTGTATGAACTTGTGGAAAATCCGATGAACCCTTTAAAGCAACAGCAACTATACGTGCTGCCGATTGTCACCAAAAAAATACTCACTCACTTGTTGTCCCAAAACTCTATAATTTTTTTTTTTTCTTGTGCTAAACACAAAAAAAATAAATTTTGAAGAATGTGGATAACAGTAGCTGGTCCCCACTGACTTTGATAGTGGGGGAAAAAATTAAATACTATGGAAGTAACTGGGGACCCAGCAACTGTTTGGTTACCCACATTATTCAAAATAAGTTTAAATATGTTTAAAAAAAAAAAAAAATCGAGAGTGAGTCAAAGATGCCAGAATTGTCATTTTTAGGTGATGGTAGTCTAATAAAACACAAAGAAAAGTCTCTCACTGCTCTAGACTGAAGAACTTTAATACAGTTG
>NC_133371.1:1907147-1936850 GCF_049309525.1 Garra rufa | reverse complement strand
AAAGTTATTAATACTAATTAAATATAAAATAAGAATATTATTGTGTGTTATTTTTTGGGTGGTGGAGGGGTTGGGGGGGGGTTCAGTTTCAGCACATGCCCCTCAAAAGGTCTGTGCACGGCTCTGGTGCCACCGGCATTTCAGTTGCCCAATCGCCCGCTCTACAAGTGCGAGAATGGGCATCATTGTATCTGCGCTCTTGGTCAGTTTGTGGGTTGTTGAGGGGGGTTAACAGCCACGTCTTTAATGGATAACCGCGGTCTCCTGATATGCAGTTAAATAATTACGCTCAATAAAATAAAATAAAGTAAAACTTAGCTGTTTCCGATTCACGTATCCAAATTGTTCTTCAGATGGCGCCTTTATAGCAATGTCCGTGCAGTCGATCGCTTGCGCTTACATTAGGATAACCGGTGATCGCTGCAAATTGCGCTTTGTTTGGCTGGTCAACTGCATGGTATGGAAATCTTATATACCTGCTAGACATGCGGATGATCCCGTCCCATAGGCATTGCACGGCTCAAAGACGACTGGCTTACCCCAAGCGATCTGCCAGTTCCCTTTGGAAAGAACAATTTGCCAGGAAACCAAGCGTTATCAGCACCTGTAAGGGAACGGGTAATGCGTGGCTCCTCGCTGTCTCCAAATTTGGACCCAACTCAGCAAAGAGCTCCAAGAGGATAGCTCTTGGAAATCTGAAACAGCTTATAAGCCAGTTATCATCGTGGGCCAGAAAATCACTGTGATCCCTAAAAACGCGTTCCCTTCGGATTTGGCCATTGACAATGTCCTCCAATAAGGCCAACACTGCCATTGTCATAGACTAAGGGATGTATACATTTGCAAATGCTTTTATATGTTCTAAATCACATAATTGGTAGAAAAATATTGTCTCAATTAACCCATTTTATCAATTATAAATTAATAGCAATGTTTTCCACATGTGTTGGTGCGATACTTTGTAGTGTGCAATTTAAAATAATTGCCTCTAGGAGTCGCCAAGGGAAATAAAACAAACACACGCACAAAAAATACACGTACGCCAGACATGGAGTTGGCGTGGATCAACGCACATTCTCACGTTAATTTCATCGTTAGTAAATCCAAACGTGAGCGTGAAATCTGGCGTACGCAAAGTTTTTGTGCGTACGCAGCGTTGATACATGAGGCCCCAGATGTTTCCACATGTAATCTAACATAATAGTCTGACATAAAACAGCATCAAAATCATTGATATGTAACACTGTGTAACATTATGGAATAAAATGCCGACCCATGAAGAGGTAATAATGACTGTCAAGCTTTGGGGTGTTGATTAACTCCATTTTGATTATAATGAATCTTTTTGTTCAAAATGTTGTTTATTTTTTATTTTTTTATTTTTTTATGAAACTTACCCACATTCAAGTGTCTATGCATGGAGCTAGAAAACAGACATTTTTTTCTTTTGATGTTTTGTATGTTCAGATATTCATATAACAAAATATTTACAAATTAATACCTAAATAGGGTCAGTAGTACACTTAAAGTATGATGTAAAGTTCACTTAAAGAAAACTTATGAGTGTACTTGCAGCATAAAACTACTAAACTAATTTACTGAAACTATAAGTGTACTAAAAATGCATTAAAAAGTATTTAATTAGTAAACTATCAGTGTACCTATACGTTTGCTTTTAGTAAACTAGCAGTACAAACTAAAAACATAGATGTAATCTAGTTGTGAAATCAAAGTTTACTACTGTTATACTTAAAATATACTTGAAAGTACACTTTTATATATTAAAAATTGGGCCTATTTAGTCCCAAGAAGTATTGAAATAGTACACTTAAAAGTATACTACTAGTACACTGATATTTTTATACTTACTACATAAAGTATACTTAAAAATATACTTGAACTTTACTTAAGTATACTTAATAAAATAAACTTAAAGTATACTTCTTTTTGGTAAGGGAAGTTTATGATCTAATTCATAAATATTAAAACTTTTTAACATTATTTAAAACTACATACTGAGTGACTGATAGCATCTTTGTCATGGAAAACACTTGTTGGTTCGTAATGAGTTCACAGTTTTAACGTAGGTTATATGTTTGCTTAAATTTATTTTCAAGTTCTGAGGTTAATTATCTATTGTTGCTTTCAGTATGGCTATAAATTTCACCCAATATGATATTTAAACTCAAATTAGACACTTTTAACATTTAATAAAGCACATAATCAGGGTAAAATAACATTCATATGGGTATTTGACCATTGTTGTTTCAGCCGTGTTGTTCCATGGTTAGGACAAAAACTCTGATGGGAAAGATACCTTTATCACATGTCACGGCATCGCGTTGCCTGTAGTTAGGAGGCATTAGCACAATTACATTTGCAGAAAGCACATACTTTGTGGTCATTAAATGAGCCTAAAATGCAAAATAAGCCTGATTAGGAATAGAAAAGATCAATTTCCAAAAATATAAACATAAAATGTGTAATTCCAAAAGTTGTAATTGTACTCACAGTTGTGAAAATGTTAAATAGGCTAGTTTGAAAATGGCATTTGTTAAATTCATCATTATATGTTTTCATGTTTATTGTTTTATTTTTAGTGTGTTGTTCTTAAGCCATGTGTTATAATACTACTGTTTTGATATGTTTCCTGTTGAAAAAAACAGCATATTTAGGTAGGTTTTGATGCTGGGATGCTGGTATTAGCAGGTTTATACTGGTCCTTTGCTGGTTTATGCTGGTCCTCAGCTCTGGTTTAAACTGGTCCTTAGCTGGTTTATACTGGTCCTTTGCTGGTTTAAACTGGTCCTTAGCTGGTTTATGCTGGTCCTTTGCTGGTTTAAACTGGTCCTTAGCTGGTTTATGCTGGTCCTTTGCTGGTTTAAACTGGTCCTTAGCTGGTTTATGCTGGTCCTTTGCTGGTTTATACTGGTCCTTAGCTTGTTTATACTGGTCCTTAGCTGGTTTATACTGGTCCTTTGCTGGTTTAAACTGGTCCTTAGCTGGTTTATGCTGGTCCTTTGCTGGTTTAAACTGGTCCTTAGCTGGTTTATGCTGGTCCTTTGCTGGTTTATACTGGTCCTTAGCTTGTTTATACTGGTCCTTAGCTGGTTTATGCTGGTCATTTTCTGGTTTATGCTGGTTCTTAGCTGGTTTATGCTGGTCCTTTGCTGGTTTAAACTGGTCCTTAGCTGGTTTATGCTGGTCCTTTGCTGGTTTAAACTGGTCCTTAGCTGGTTTATACTGGTCCTTTGCTGGTTTAAACTGGTCCTTAGCTGGTTTATGCTGGTCCTTTGCTGGTTTAAACTGGTCCTTAGCTGGTTTATGCTGGTCCTTTGCTGGTTTATACTGGTCCTTAGCTTGTTTATACTGGTCCTTAGCTGGTTTATGCTGGTCATTTGCTGGTTTATGCTGGTTCTTTGCTGGTTTATACTGGTCCTTAGCTTGTTTAAATACTGGTCCTTAGCTGGTTTATGCTGGTCATTTGCTGGTTTATGCTGGTTCTTTGCTGGTTTATGCTGGTCCTTAGCTGGTTTATGCTGGTCATTTGCTGGTTTATGCTGGTCCTTAGCTGGTTTATACTGGTCCTTAGCTGGTTTATGCTGGTCATTTGCTGGTTTATGCTGGTCCTTAGCTGGTTTATACTGGTCCTTAGCTGGTTTATGCTGGTCATTTGCTGGTTTATGCTGGTTCTTTGCTGGTTTATGCTGGTCCTTAGCTTGTTTATACTGGTCCTTAGCTGGTTTATGCTGGTCATTTGCTGGTTTATGCTGGTCCTTAGCTGGTTTATACTGGTCCTTAGCTGGTTTATGCTGGTCATTTGCTGGTTTATACTGGTCCTTAGCTGGTTTATACTGGTCCTTAGCTGGTTTATACTGGTCATTTGCTGGTTTATACTGGTCCTTAGCTGGTTTATACTGGTCCTTAGCTGGTTTATGCTGGTCATTTGCTGGTTTATACTGGTCCTTAGCTGGTTTATGCTGGTCATTTGCTGGTTTATGCTGGTCCTTAGCTGGTTTATACTGGTCCTTAGCTGGTTTATGCAATTTACGCATGCGCGGAGTTGAGTAGACGGTGAGAACGCTGAGCTCTGACAATTAGTTTAAAAATCGTGCAGTGTGGTGTTTTCTTAACAGTAAGAGTGACCAAATATACGTTTGCCACCAACAAAGACTCTATGCTGTGTTATGCCTCCGAAGAAGTCTAAAGTACAGCCAAAACAAGGTGAAGAAGTATCTCAGCAAGTGGGAGCAAGTAACATGGCGGGTGAGGAGTGTAACACGCTGGAGCTTTCAGCCCTCATACGTAATATAATGCGAGAGGAGTTAAATGTGGTGGTGGAAAAACTAAACAACCTCATGAAAGACATATCTGTTTGCACACAAAGACTTGGTGAAGTTGATGTGACAATGTCGAACCTGGATTCACGTGTGACAAAGCTGGAGACTGTGTGTGATGGACTTATGAAGGCCAATGAGGAGCTGAAACGTAAAGGCGAGCGACTTGAAATGCACAGTCGCAAATACAACGTGCGTGTATTTGGCTTGACGAATGACATCGAAAAAGGGAATCCGACCAGCTACATTGCTGATTTGTTTGATGACTTATTCCGAGATAAACTACGGGGCGAGTTACAGGTGGAGATGGCCCGCAGGATTGGACCGGTTGGGAAAGGTGAAGATCGAGTGATGATTGTACGTCTTCACAAATTCATGACGAGAGAGGAGATCATAAAAATCGCCAAGAAAGAGGGAGTGCTACAAGTACGAGGGATGAAGTTAAGGATTTTTCCAGATCTAACTACAGAAATGGCCAAAAAACGTGCAGGATTTCGGGAAATAAGGAGTAAATTGAAGGACGCAGGGGTGAGACATGGCATAATTCATCCAGCGACGCTGATAATAACATTTAAAGGAGAGACTAAGAAGTTCACAGAACGCAGTGCAGCAGAAGTGTACGTAAAGACTATAATCGATACTGGATTGAAAGTGAGGGATTAGATTGGATTGGATAAACAATAAGGTCATGTGATAACAGATAAAATGAATTATAAATTACAACACTGTTAAGAGTGATTTTTCTGTTAAGTTAATTATGTTGTGGGCAAGGTAAACAGAAAAGAAATTTTTGAATTTTGGATAAGTCTGATATTATAAGTTCTTGTTACTGAATTAAGGCCACATAGCTAATATTTAGTTTAGGAAATGAATAATCTGTCATGAGCAAGCGTTGCTCTACTGATGTATTTTGTTTATTTCATTACAATGTTGAAGATATTTGTGTGTGTGTGTGTATGTATGTGATGTGTGAGTGGTTGGATGTTATATTTGCATTAATGAGAGCTCAATGTAATATTAAAGGCAGGAGTATTGATGGACAAACAAGTGTTAGATGGTTGAAAAATATTTTTTGGCACAAAACGGTATGTTTGAAATAGCTCATTTGAATGTCTGTAGTTTAAGGAATAAAATAAATGATATCTCAGAAATATTACAGAATCATAATTTCCATATATTAGCCATTTCAGAAACACATCTCGATTCAACTATTAATAGTTCTGTATTGAATATAGATGGCTATAATTTACATAGGCAGGACAGAAATTTGAATGGAGGAGGAGTAGCTTGTTATGTTAAAAACCATATTCCAGTTAAAGTTAGAGGAGATCTTAACATGCCAGGAGTTGAAGTAATATGGGTACAGCTACAATTACCTTATGTAAAGCCTGTTCTTATTGGATGCTGTTATAGACCACCGAATGCTACTGTGATGCATTTGGATCAAATATGTGAAATGTTGGATAAAGCATGTGAAATGGGAGATGAAATTTATTTCTTAGGAGATTTTAATATAAATTGGAAGTCTACAAATTGTACATCAAAGGGTAAATTACTTTCTTTAGCTAATACTTGTAATCTGTCTCAAATAGTTAAGGATTATACACGAGTAAATTTAAAAGCCGATGGCACATATTCAGCAACACTTATTGATTTAATTTTTACAAATGCAACAGACTTATGTGCGGAGGCAGTCTCTATTCCAGTAGGTTGTAGTGACCATAATTTAATAGCTGTGAAAAGAATAACAAAAGTACCTAAATCCGGTCAAAATTTTATTCATAAAAGGACATATAAAAAGTTTAAAGAGAACGATTTCGTAGAAGAAATGAGGAGTGTAGATTGGTCGGAGGTTACACAGCAACAGAATCCTGGCAGAGCTGTGGCCATCTTCGACAATTTGATAACCAGAGTAATAGACAAACATGCTCCTTTAAAGAAACAAACTGTAAGAAATGTCTCAACTCCATGGCTGGATCAAGAGCTCAAAGAACATATGAGGCACAGGAATCAAGCCAAAGTAGAAGCTATTAAACAGAATGATGTGGTTCAGTGGAATAAGTATCGTAAATTAAGAAATCAGGTGACTAAAATGAATAAACGTAAAAAACAAATATATTATTATAATAAATTAAGAGAGGCTGGAATGGATAGTGCAAAGGTATGGAAAACATTTAATGAGTTATTGGGAAGGAAAACAAAACGTAATATAACATCATTAGAGGCTGATGGGATTTGTCTTACTAGACCAAAAGAGATTGCTAATTATTTGAGCCATTTTTTTAAGCATAAAATACAAAAAATTAGACAAGCCATGGATTTGGGACAAGATGAAAATATCTCATATGAATTAATAACAAATAGGATAATGACAACAAAAGACTGTAGATTTAAATTTAATACTGTAACAGAGGACAGTGTGAAGAAAATATTACAAACAAGTAAAGATAAACCATGTGGAATAGATCACTTAGATGTTAAACTGTTAAAGATGGTGGTAGATGTCATTGCTTTGCCCATTTCTCATATTATTAATCTGAGTTTAACAGCAGGTGTTTTTCCCTCACAATGGAAAAAAGCAAAAATTTTACCTTTAGTTAAAAATAACAAAGAACAGTTTTCAGGTCAGAATAGCAGACCAATAAGTTTATTACCGGCAGTAAGCAAAGTGATGGAAAAAGTTGTGTATAATCAAATACAAGAGTATTTGGAAGTCAATGGGTTAAACACAATGTATCAACATGCTTATAAAATGGGTCATTCCACAACAACAGCACTTACTCAGTTAACTGACTACTGGCTACAGGAAATTGATAATAAGAATTTGGTGGGCACAGTATTTTTAGATCTAAGTGCAGCCTTTGATGTTCTAGACCACAGTATTTTATTAAAAAAGTTAGTTTGTTATGGATTTGAACCAACTGCTGTTCGGTGGATTGAAAGCTATATCAGTAAACGTGAATACACAGTTTATTTTAATGGTAGTTACTCTGAGGTGGAAGAAATGAGTTGTGGAGTGCCCCAGGGCAGTTGTTTAGGACCTCTTTTATTTTCTGTTTTCACAAATGATTTTCCACTTGTAATTAAACATGCAACCATGGCAATGTATGCAGATGATACAACATTGTGTTTATCAGCAAGAGATGTAGATCAATTGAATATTATGTTAAATACGGAGTTAGATTTGGTTATACAATGGATTACTGATAATAAATTACTTATTAATGCAGGTAAAACAAAATGTATGATACTTGGGTCAAAATATTTTCTTAAGCCATCACTAACATTGCATTTAGATATAGGAGGAAATGTGATTCAGCAAGTAGAAGAAATTCATCTATTAGGTGTAATTGTGGATAGCTCACTGTCTTGGAATAGCCAAATAAATAAAATATTGCAAAGAATGGGTCGTAGCATGGGAATAATTAGATACTGTAAGAAATTTATTCCCAAATGGCTGATCAAAAGGTTAGCCCAATCTTTAGTATTATCTCATTTAGACTACGCTTCAGTTGTTTGGTCAAATACCAATGAAAATAATTTATATAAATTGCAAGTCGCACAGAATAAAGTAGCACGTATTGTTTTGGGTTGTTCATATACAACTAATGTAATTACAATGCACAATAATTTGGCATGGTTAACTGTAAAATATAGATTGAAATATTTTTTATTGTCATTTATTCATAATATAATTGAAACAAAAACTCCTGAAATAATTTACAGAAAATTGTCATTTTTTGCTGATCAACATAATTATTGCACAAGACAAACTACTGGAAGGCGATGTGTTCTGCCTTTAGTTAGAACTAATCAGCTTCAGAGAGCAGTTTTTTATCGGGCCATGGTTGCATGGAATGGATTACCAGGATTTCTGTTGTTGGAAAATAACAGAAAATATTTTCAAAAGAAATTAAAATTGTTTCTGTTTACACAAGAGTCATGATACTGGAAAAGTATGGTAATATGGAAAGATGCCTTATAGTCTGTATTGGAAAGCTATTTATGGATTATATGTATAAATGTACAGCAGTTTTTGTTTGTTTATTTATTTAATTGCATTGGGCTATTGTAGATTGTTTCTATTTTGTGTATATGTGTGTGTGAATGGGTGTGTGTGTGAATAATGTAAGAAAATGATGATTTGATGTAATGTAGAGGAGACCCCAGGAAGAATAGCAACTGAGATTTCAGGCGCTAATGGGGATCTTAATAAATGAAATGAAATGAAATGCTGATCATTTGCTGGTTTATGCTGGTCCTTAGCTGGTTTATACTGGTCCTTAGCTGGTTTATGCTGGTCATTTGCTGGTTTATACTGGTCCTTAGCTGGTTTATACTGGTCCTTAGCTGGTTTATGCTGGTCATTTGCTGGTTTATGCTGGTCCTTAGCTGGTTTATGCTGGTCATTTGCTGGTTTATGCTGGTCCTTAGCTGGTTTATACTGGTCCTTAGCTGGTTTATGCTGGTCATTTGCTGGTTTATGCTGGTCCTTAGCTGGTTTATACTGGTCCTTAGCTGGTTTATGCTGGTCATTTGCTGGTTTATGCTGGTCATTTGCTGGTTTATGCTGGTCCTTAGCTGGTTTATACTGGTCCTTAGCTGGTTTATGCTGGTCATTTGCTGGTTTATGCTGGTCCTTAGCTGGTTTATACTGGTCCTTAGCTGGTTTATGCTGGTCATTTGCTGGTTTATGCTGGTCCTTAGCTGGTTTATACTGGTCCGTAGCTTGTTTATACTGGTCCTTAGCTGGTTTATGCTGGTCATTTGCTGGTTTATGCTGGTCCTTAGCTGGTTTATACTGGTCCTTAGCTGGTTTATGCTGGTCCTTAGCTGGTTTATACTGGTCATTTGCTGGTTTATGCTGGTTCTTTGCTGGTTTATGCTGGTCCTTAGCTGGTTTATACTGGTCCTTAGCTGGTTTATGCTGGTCCTTAGCTGGTTTATACTGGTCATTTGCTGGTTTATGCTGGTCCTTAGCTGGTTTATGCTGGTCATTTGCTGGTTTATGCTGGTTCTTTGCTGGTTTATGCTGGTCCTTAGCTTGTTTATACTGGTCCTTAGCTGGTTTATGCTGGTCATTTGCTGGTTTATGCTGGTCCTTAGCTGGTTTATACTGGTCCTTAGCTGGTTTATGCTGGTCATTTGCTGGTTTATACTGGTCCTTAGCTGGTTTATACTGGTCCTTAGCTGGTTTATACTGGTCATTTGCTGGTTTATACTGGTCCTTAGCTGGTTTATACTGGTCCTTAGCTGGTTTATGCTGGTCATTTGCTGGTTTATACTGGTCCTTAGCTGGTTTATGCTGGTCATTTGCTGGTTTATGCTGGTCCTTAGCTGGTTTATACTGGTCCTTAGCTGGTTTATGCTGATCATTTGCTGGTTTATGCTGGTCCTTAGCTGGTTTATACTGGTCCTTAGCTGGTTTATGCTGGTCATTTGCTGGTTTATACTGGTCCTTAGCTGGTTTATACTGGTCCTTAGCTGGTTTATGCTGGTCATTTGCTGGTTTATGCTGGTCCTTAGCTGGTTTATACTGGTCCGTAGCTTGTTTATACTGGTCCTTAGCTGGTTTATGCTGGTCATTTGCTGGTTTATGCTGGTCCTTAGCTGGTTTATACTGGTCCTTAGCTGGTTTATGCTGGTCCTTAGCTGGTTTATACTGGTCATTTGCTGGTTTATGCTGGTTCTTTGCTGGTTTATGCTGGTCCTTAGCTGGTTTATACTGGTCCTTAGCTGGTTTATGCTGGTCCTTAGCTGGTTTATACTGGTCATTTGCTGGTTTATGCTGGTCCTTAGCTGGTTTATGCTGGTCATTTGCTGGTTTATGCTGGTTCTTTGCTGGTTTATGCTGGTCCTTAGCTTGTTTATACTGGTCCTTAGCTGGTTTATGCTGGTCATTTGCTGGTTTATGCTGGTCCTTAGCTGGTTTATACTGGTCCTTAGCTGGTTTATGCTGGTCATTTGCTGGTTTATACTGGTCCTTAGCTGGTTTATACTGGTCCTTAGCTGGTTTATACTGGTCATTTGCTGGTTTATACTGGTCCTTAGCTGGTTTATACTGGTCCTTAGCTGGTTTATGCTGGTCATTTGCTGGTTTATACTGGTCCTTAGCTGGTTTATGCTGGTCATTTGCTGGTTTATGCTGGTCCTTAGCTGGTTTATACTGGTCCTTAGCTGGTTTATGCTGATCATTTGCTGGTTTATGCTGGTCCTTAGCTGGTTTATACTGGTCCTTAGCTGGTTTATGCTGGTCATTTGCTGGTTTATACTGGTCCTTAGCTGGTTTATACTGGTCCTTAGCTGGTTTATGCTGGTCATTTGCTGGTTTATGCTGGTCCTTAGCTGGTTTATACTGGTCCTTAGCTGGTTTATGCTGGTCATTTGCTGGTTTATGCTGGTCCTTAGCTGGTTTATGCTGGTCCTTAGCTGGTTTATGCTGGTCATTTGCTGGTTTATGCTGGTCCGTAGCTTGTTTATACTGGTCCTTAGCTGGTTTATGCTGGTCATTTGCTGGTTTATGCTGGTCCTTAGCTGGTTTATACTGGTCCTTAGCTGGTTTATGCTGGTCCTTAGCTTGTTTATACTGGTCCTTAGCTGGTTTATGCTGGTCATTTGCTGGTTTATGCTGGTCCTTAGCTGGTTTATACTGGTCCTTAGCTTGTTTATACTGGTCCTTAGCTGGTTTATGCTGGTCATTTGCTGGTTTATGCTGGTTCTTTGCTGGTTTATGCTGGTCCTTAGCTTGTTTATACTGGTCCTTAGCTGGTTTATGCTGGTCATTTGCTGGTTTATGCTGGTCCTTAGCTGGTTTATACTGGTCCTTAGCTGGTTTATGCTGGTCATTTGCTGGTTTATACTGGTCCTTAGCTGGTTTATACTGGTCCTTAGCTGGTTTATGCTGGTCATTTGCTGGTTTATGCTGGTCCTTAGCTGGTTTATACTGGTCCTTAGCTGGTTTATGCTGGTCATTTGCTGGTTTATACTGGTCCTTAGCTGGTTTATACTGGTCCTTAGCTGGTTTATGCTGGTCATTTGCTGGTTTATACTGGTCCTTAGCTGGTTTATACTGGTCCTTAGCTGGTTTATGCTGGTCATTTGCTGGTTTATACTGGTCCTTAGCTGGTTTATGCTGGTCCTTAGCTGGTTTATACTGGTCCTTAGCTGGTTTATGCTGGTCCTTAGCTGGTTTATACTGGTCCTTAGCTGGTTTATGCTGATCATTTGCTGGTTTATGCTGGTCCTTAGCTGGTTTATGCTGATCATTTGCTGGTTTATACTGGTCCTTAGCTGGTTTATGCTGATCATTTGCTGGTTTATGCTGGTCCTTAGCTGGTCATATTGCTGGTCAAGGACCAGCATAATCAAAGGACCATAAAATCAGCCAAGGACCAGCATAAACCAGCAAAAGACCAGCTTAAACCAGCATACCAGCATCAAAACCTACCTAACCAGCATATGCTGTTTCTTTCAACAGGGTTTGCTATTTGCAATAGTTTACTTTTGTACTGAAGAACTATGGTATATGAAAATGTATATAAAGTAGTGGAGTCACTGGTTTTAGTTAGTTAGTTATCAGCTCTGCTTTTTGGATGATGCTTTTTCATGATCTTAAACCTCCTTGTTTGACATTGATTTGCTGTGTTGTTCTGACAGCATGTTTAGCTGGGTGATAAAGGTTGTTCCCCAGCCTCCAGTGTCTCCTGGGAAACTGGCAGAGGAGGACCAGACCAATGCACCAGCGACTGTGAGTTTGTGTGCATGTGTGAACACTGAGTCACCTTTCACGGTTTAAGCATGTCTTCACTATCTCTGTATGATTCTTTAGGATGTGACGGACAAAGAGGATGCAAAACAAGGTAACTAAGCACTCTATCAAATTTGACAGCAGTTTTAATCAATGACTAACACTGAATAACAGAAAAAAAGTCCTTCATTCATTTTTCACGATGTTATTTTACAGAATCTTCCAAGCCAACGGAGGAGGTCTCAGAGGAAAACAGGTGATGTTATGTTTGTTTGTGTGTGTGTGTGTGTGTGTGTGTGTGTGTGTGTGTGTGTGTGTGTGTGTGTGTGTGTGTGGGACATACAGTATGTGCATTCAGAGTCTCTAGACGCTGTAATCCTGCCAGACCTAATTACTGTTATCTATCCCTCCTTCTATCTCTCCTTCTCTCTCTCTTTTTCCAGCTCTCAGAGTGGGGTTTTGAATTGGCTCTCTCATGGGTTCAGTAGTGCTCTCCCTCAGCCAGTGAACTCCTCTAAACTGGCGAACAGTGAAGTTAAGGTATTTTCATGACTCTTGTCACGTACACTCACATAATAAAGCTGCAAATCTAAGTAATAATGTTTGTGGGCTACAACTGGTCAGATGGTAATGCTTAAAGAAAGACATTTTAAAAGGATGAAATCTTTAATTTAATTAATCTTTAAATAAAAACAATGAGGGCTTTAAAATGAATGAACAACCTCAATTAGGGTGACAGTATCCGGCTTGAACAGGTAAATCGATATGTTTCCTAATCTTATGTAACCTAGCAGAAAACAGCACATAGTACATGGACTCAAAATGGTGAATTATATTTTAATCTCTTCATTGAAAATCTTAATAATCAGTAGCAGACCTTTTAGTCACAGTTCTTAGGTAATTGTACTTCATTACTAAACTTGAGTCAAAATTTTGAGATTTTGTGCTGTGCTTTAAGAGATATTTCATCCAACAATAAAAATTCTTTCATTAATTATTCACCCACATTCATCTTCAGAACCCAAATTAAAATATTTTTGATAAAATCCGAGAGTTTTCTGACCCTGCATAAACAACAATGCAACTAAGATGTTCAAGGCCCAAAAAAGGTAGTAAGGACATTGTGTGATTTCAGTGGTACATCAGTGGAATGTGCATCGACTGGCATGGAAAAGAAGAAATTGCTGAATGAACTCATTAGTTTTATTCTTTGTGCACAATTTTTTTTTTGTAGCTTTATAAAATTACAGTTGAACCATTGATGTAACATAGACTATTTTAACAATGTCCTTACCAGCTTTCTGGGCTTTGAACGTGTCAGTTGCGTTGCTGTCTGTGCAGGGTCAAAAAGTTCTTGGATTTCATCAAAAATATCTTAATTTGTGTTCTGAAGATGAATGAAGGTCGACATGAGGGTGAGTAATTAATGACAGAATTTAAATTTTTGGGTGAACTATTAGTTTAATTACTATTAAAAAATAATACTTGCACTTTTACTCAATTACATTTTCAAGGCCAAAATACTTTTTGGTTCTTACCAATGTGCAAAGTACATATTTCACAGGTCATTGTGACTTAAATATTTTTGCTTTTGTCAATTTTAATTAAAGGGTTAGTTCACCCAAAAATGAAAAATTAGCCCATAATTTAATCACCCTCCAGGCATCCTAGGTGTATATGACTTTTATCTTTCAGACGAATCCAATCAGAGTTAAAATTATCCTGGCATTTCCAAGCTTTATAATGGCATGGGTGGGTGTTTCTCTTCATCAGTCCAAAACAAGTCCAATTAAGTGCATCCATCCAAAATAAAAAGTGCTCCTGGGGGGTGAATAAAGGCCTCCTGTAGTGAACTGATGTGTTTTTGTAAGAAAAAATATCCATATTTAAAACATAATAATCACTTTAATCTAGGGCCAACTGGATGTAAACAGAAGCAAGATATTTCACCCAAAAATGAAATTCTGTAATTACCCACCTTCGTTCATCTTTGGAACCCAAATTAAGATATTTTGAATGAAATCCGAGAGTTTTTTGACCCGCATAGACAAGAACTACCATGTTCAAGGCCCAGAAAGGTAGTAAGGACATCATGTTACATCAGTGGAACATCAGTTTAATGTGCATTGATTGGCATGGAAAAGAAGAAATTGCTGAATAAAGTTGTTAATTTTTTATTCTTTGTGCACAAAAAGGGTTAGTTCGACCAAAAATGAAAATTAGCCCATAATTTACTCACCCTCCAGGCATCCTAGGTGTATATGACTTTTATCTTTCAAACAAATCCAATCGGAGTTATATTAAAAATTATCCTGGCATTTCCAAGCTTTAGAATGGCATGGTTGGGTGTTTCTCTTCATCAGTCCAAAACAAGTCCAATTAAGTGCATCCATCCATAAGAAAAAGTGCCTCAAACAGCTCCAGGAGGTGAATAAAGGCCTCATGTAGAGAACCGATGCATTTTTGTAAGAAAAATATCTTTATTTAAAATGTAATAATCATATTAATCTAGTGCCAACTGGTCGTACACAGAAGCAGCTCCGGGCAGATGAAATGGGATGTATGCGTTGCGCATGCGCCGCTCAGAAGTGACGAACGTGGACGCGCTACGGAGAGATCAAAACAAAACAACGGTCAGGAATTAGAAGCACAAAACGAAGATTTGTAAAAAAAAAAAAAAAATGGTGGAGCATTTCAATATAAGCCAAGAGGAGACTGGTTTTCCTTTGCTAAAGTAAGGAAACTTTCCTTCCTTTGCTCCTGTAAACAAACTCTGGTTTGTGCGAGACTCACCGGCGCATGCCCAACGTTGATGTCCTACATCATCCGTCCAGAACGGCTTCAGTGCACAACCAGTTGGCGCAAGCTAGATTAAAGTGATTATTTATAGTGATTACGTTTTAAATATGGATATTTTTCTTCCAAAAATGCATCAATTCACTAAAGGACTTTTTATTACGGTGGATGCACTTTATTGGACTTGTTTTGGATTGATGAAGAGAAACACCTGCCCATGCATTTATAAAGCTTGGAGGAGCCAGAAAATGTTTAAATATAACTTCAATTGCATTCCACTGAAAGAAGTAAGTCATATACACCTACGATGCCTGGAAGGTGAGTAAATAATGGGGTAATTGTATTTTTTGGGTGAACTAACCCTTTAAGTTCAACTTTTAAAGTCAGTGACATCGATTTCACTGTCAAAAATATGGCACAAATATGGACATGTCATTATAAAGAGTCGCCTTTTTTAGTCACTATAATTTTGAGATAAAGCAATACATACTATTTCTAGACATTACTGATGGATGGATGAAGTTAACTCAAGTGTGAAAACTGTCAAAGTGTCAAACAACTATGTTTAACATTCAAGTGGCAAAATTCAAGATTCAGTTTAACATCTGATGTGTTGTGTCCTGAAACGACACACAATAAAAAATGAGAAAAACAGGTTCATTTAAGTGTTTATGAAACCATTTTACTTTGATGAGAAATTATCTTTCATTTTTTTAGTTAATTAGTATATTTTTGAAGCTAAAATAAGAATGTTCCTTTTTACTTTTTTATTATCTTTTTCTCTCTTTTACTTTGAATTTTAATTTAGCACCATTTTAAAATAGAACCTATTTATATTGTTCTACTTGTGAAGTGATTGCAAGCAATTTAACCATGCCTTTTGATTTAAGAAAGCCTGTTAATATACATTTATAGAGCATATGACTGTGTCTGTTTTATTCTTGAACATTATTTTTTCTTCTGTTTTGTTTACCGTGGATTGAACAGCATGAGGGAAATGCAGTGAGCAGCAGGTATAGTTTCAATCATACAGATTCAGTTTCAGTCATTTATTAATTTGTCTTCATGTAGTTATGTGAGAATTCTTATGTTTTTCACATCTGTGTCTGTGTGTGTGCCTGTTAAATGAATGTTTTGATGAGTATCACACATTTTTCCATCACTGTATCATGGATGGCAGTAACACATCGGATCAGTGAGTAGCTTATCGAGGATATAGCTCATGCACCAACATGCAAAGCTTTGCTGCAGACCAGCATGGACAGTCTTTGCATGCTACACACGCAATAGACTTTATTGCACTGAGCTGTTTTTCCATATTAACAGCTCAAGGCAAAAGACCCTCATGCTGAACAGACATAAACTTAAGCATTGTAATATGCAGACCTGGCTTCCCTAGAACATAAAATTATATATATATATATATATATATATATATATATATATATACACACACACACACACACACACACACACACACACACATAAAATATGCATATATATGTATGTGTGCATGTATATATGTGATATATATATATAGATATATATATATATATTAATCTACAAGAACACTACTGGAATGGAACATTTTTTATTAGCATCGGCTACTGCTTCATTGGCACTTGCTGGGCAAACCTGTTTGTTTTTACTGTCCCCTGCTGCCATCTAGAGTTGATTTAGAGCAACGCAGCTTATTTGCATGCATTCACATCCTCATATGCCCAGAGCAGCTGATGGACTTTACTGTATCTCTTCTTCCATCAGGGCTGGAATGATTGGCTGGATTGTGCAGGGACTGGGAAAAGTGGTTCCACAGCCAGATGAGAAATACAAGGGTCACACAGAGCCAGAGGAGGTCACTGAGGTACAGACACACATTCACTAATCCCATAAGACACAAAGGCTTTCTGCAGTCTGAAGATTTTGTTGCTTATTTACCAAGTCCATGCAGTTCACTACATAAGCTTATTAGTTAGGCATGTTGGAGTTTGTGAAGCATATTAATGACAAGATGTTTTATGCTGTTAATGGACATTTATTTTTACAAAGAATGATCAATCATGAGTTTAATAGTCCTGTAAAAAAAAAGAAAAAATAAATGAAATTTTTAAAATAAGATGGATTATGAAATTAAACCCTTTCTAAGGGTTTCTAAAAATATGAAGGTTTTTATAAAAATAAATTGACTATTGATATATATTATTATTATTATTATTATTATTATATACAATTATAATTTGTAATTTTTTAAATGTGAAATATGATTTCAAGTTGTTGAACCAAATATATGTAGTTAATATTAACAAAAAAGTACAATTATTTTGTTATTAGATTAAAATTGAGGAAGAATTGCTCCACAAAAATGTTGAAATATCTATTTTATAAGCAAATAAGATTAGTTTTTACTATTTATTTACTATTGTTAAATACTATTTTTACTGAAAAGGTTTAGCTTTGTAATTAGATTTTAAAAAATGAGGAACAATGACTATACAAATAATTTATTTATTAGTTTATATATTTATTTGCTTACTTTAGTTCACATTTTAAGAGAAGGCACTGCATGCAAAAACGCTGTTTTTTCATGCACCTGGCAAGTGTTTTGGCTTTTTGGTGTTACATAAAGTGTTTTTTCAGACTAATGGAAAGAGAACACCCAAAAGACACTGTTAGGTGTTTCTTTTATAGCACTTTATCTATTTGTGTCAATGCATTTCAATTACAATACATATTTTTTAAAGACCGTTTTCTCAAAATGAGTTTTTTCTCCTACACTGAGCCATAAATCTCCACTTTACACTTTACATTTTATTCCTGTCTATATAAGGTTTTTAAAGAGGGATTTGTTCATATATCATTAGCTTGATTTTATACAACATTTTTCCCCGAAATGGTAAAAAAAAAAAAAAATACATTGTTTTCTGTCTGTTGTAATTTATTTATTTTTTTTGGAGTTATGGAGTGACAAAATAAGATAACCAAAATTCCCTCTGTAAAAATATTTGTCTCTAATATGTCCTTAAAAAAAATTAAATAAGAATTCTGAAACTGACTTCATCCAATGTTTAGATTTTTGTACTAGAAATGAATGCAAATTAGTACATATTTCATTAAATAATGGCTCATTTGCATATTTAAACCTAACATTTTAGAAAACTTGTAATGCAAAAATGTTCGCAATTATCAATGTAATCAATTAACTGGGTAAATAAGGTGATAACTATTAGTTAATTTTTTTACCCTATTCACCTGCAGTGTCTCACCTTAAAATTAAGTTATTTTTTTTGAGTTAGAGTTTTTTGAGTTAATAGAGCATTTCAGGTATACAGGCACCTGCCTCAAAGGTGTCTTTAGGTTTTCCAGGTGCTTCTGTGAGAGTTTTATTGCATTTCCATTTAGCCGGCAGTTCCAGTGGTTAAAGTGGACCCTCCAGTAAGTACAGTGTTTTTGGATCAAGCTGTGTCAGGATCGTGCTCTCTGTTCCCTTTTCTGTCCCGCAAGTCATTAAAGGGGCCATATTCTACACTCGCCTGCATTTCTGTCTGCTCATAGTAATCAGCTGATTTGAATATGTAAACAAGAACCATTTAAAACAAACTGCTGAATATTAATGACTTTGTGTTATCATCACAGCATATAGTATACAACAAATTAAGGTTGTAAACGCAAGTTGATTGCTGCAAACAAGCTTTTCTGCATTGCTTTGGGCGATAATGGGTTGAGTCTGCAAAGCAAATCCCTCTTGTCAAGAAATACTGCTTTATTCTATAACTCTCCTGCTATAACCATGACCCTTCTGCATCAAAAACACCAGATTCTTGCATGGATAGCAGCTTAAAACAGGATTGCTTGCTTACATATGTGACCCTGGACCACAAAACCAGTCTTAAGTAGCACGGGTATATTTGTAGCAATAGCCAAAAATACATTGTATAGGTCAAAATTATCGATTTGATTTTATGTCAAAAATCTTTAGCATATTAAGTAAAGATCATGTTCCATGAAGATATTTTGTAAATTTTCTACCATGAACATATACAAACTTGATTTTTGATTAGTCATATGCATTGCTAAGAACTTCATTTGGACAACTTTTAAGGCGATTTTCTCAACATTTAGATTTTTTTGCACCCTCAGATTCCAGGTTTTCAAATACTGTAGTTGTATCTTAGACAAATTGTCCTATTTTAACAAACAATATATCAATGGAAAGCTTATTTATTTTGGAAAGCTTTCTCAATTTCGACAAATTTACACTTATAGGCAAGGCAAGGCAAGGCAAGTTTATTTATATAGCACATTTCATACACAATGGTAATTCAAAGTGCTGTACATAAAAAGGAATTAAAATCACAATAAAAGCATAAAAATAAAAAAATCAATAAAAGCATAAAAATCATAAAAATTTAAAATAATAATCACAACAATAAAAACAAAATTAAGAACATTTAAGATGATTAAAAAAAAAAATGATTTCAAATTAATTAATACAGTAAAATGATTATACATAAAATAATGCAAACTGTTCGGACGTAGCACAGTGCTCATTCAATAAATGCACAACTGAACAGGTGAGTTTTGAGTCTGCATTTAAATGTGGCTAATGTATTAGCACATCTGATCTCTTCTGGAAGCTGATTCCAACTGCGGGCGGCATAATAGCTAAAAGCGGATTCCCCTTGTTTTGTGTGAACCCTTGATATTACTAACTGACTCGATCCTAGTGATCTGAGTTGTCTGTTAGGTTTATATTCAGTGAGCATATACCTAGGCCATTGAGTGCTTTATAAACAAGTAAAAGTACTTTAAAATCTATCCTAAACATAACTGGAAGCCAGTGTAAGGACCTAAGGACTGGTGTAATATGCTCTGATTTTTTGGTTCTAGTCAGAACCACTTATGACTGGTTTTGTGGTCCAGAGTCACATATGTGTTACACATGGTTTCTTCAGCATTAATCTATATTAAAACTAACCGTTTGTTAATTAAAGATCACTTAAAACTTTTGCTTACCACAGACCCAGAATGGTTTTCGATTAATTTTTTTTTTTTTTTAATAAAATTAAAAACCATGATAATCTAAAAAAAGTGAAATAGTTATCACTATTTCAATATGTAGCATGTGAAAATGCTCTTTTAAAAGAGTATATTTTCTACAGTTTCTAAATTTACAGGGGCAAAAGTGTCCAAAGTTGAAGAAACACTGATGTACACTTTTGTACACAATTTTTCGCAAGCATTTTTATAAATTAATGACACCTAACATAATATAGATGTACAAACTGAGCTGCAAGCCAATCATGAGCACCTGGCCCTTTAATTTTCACACCAATATCAAATCAAGGGTTACATACAGTAAGATTTCTTTGATTTTCTCATCTATTTGCAGGTGCAAGACGTCAAAGACGTTCGTGGTGAGTCCAGCCTCTTGATATACTCATATTGAACAGTATAAACTTTGACTTTAATAATTTGCATTGAGAAAGACTGACAAGAGAGGGCACAATACATGTGACATGATTCTCACTCTCACCAGATGCTGAGCCGCTGCCTCATATTCCTGTGGTGGAGGTCATGTCTGATGAGGAGCCAGACACTGCTAATGTGCCCTTCTCTCCAAGGTATGTGTTAATCAGCTGTCAGAAGCTAATCTGAACTCTCATTCTGACTGAACTCCTTTAATCTGTCTCTTTCAGGGTAATAGAATGGATCAAGCATGGTTTTGAGAAGGTAGTTCCTCACTCTCCTGTCCATCTTCGTCCTCCCGCTGCTACAGAAGCACCTGTCCAGAAGGCTGCTTCTGCTCCTGTGACTCCCTGCAAACAAGAGCCAGGTAAATTTTAAAAAATCAAGAATGTTAGGCTTCCTTGGTGACTGAGTGGTCTGCATCTGACGTTTTTTTTCTATTTAGCACCTGCACCAACACCAGATCCTGCACCTCCACCTGCACCTGCGCCCGCACCAGCACCTGCACCTGCACCTGCACCTGCAGCCCCACCTGCATCTGCACCTGCAGCTCCTGAGGAACCTAAAGTAGCTGAGGATTCCAAAGGCACCAAGTAAGTGTCCATCTGCTTCCCTTACAATGTCTATGGCTATGTTGACCAACCAAGCTTTGAAATCTTGGTTAAATATAGACATGGTTTTGTTATTTTGTGTGTTTGTTTGTTTGTTTGTATAGTTTTTGGTTTTGTGTTTTGTTTTTGTTTTGCATTAGTATTGTTTTTGTTTTGTGTTTGGGTTTTGTTTGTTTGTTATTTTTGTTTTTGTGTGATTTTGTTTTGTGTTTACTTTGGGTTTTGTTTTTGCTTTACTTTGTATTGTTTTGTGTTTTTTTTAGGTGTTTTTTTGTTTTTTGTTTTTTTTTACTTTGTGTTTGTTTTGTTTTTGCCTTTTGCTTTTGTTTTATTTTTGCTGTTGTTTTTATTTTAGTTTTGTTTATTTGCTTTAGTTTTTTTCATGTTTGTTTTGTTTTTGCCTTTTCTTTTGTGTTTGTTTTGTTTTAGTATAATTTTTGGTGTTGTTTTAACTTTTGTTTCGTTTATTTGCATTGTGTTTGTTTTTGCTTGTTTTTTTATTTTTATTTTTTTGCATGTTTTGTTTCGTTTTTGTTTTGTGATTGTTTTGTTTCATTTTGTTTTAGTTTTTTCCTTTTTGTTTTTTAATTGTGTAAGATTTTTGTGGGAGTTATTTGTTTTGTGTGTTTTGTTTGGTTTTTGTTTGTTTTGCTTTTTAGTTTTTGTTTGTTTTTTGTTTTGTGCTTTTGTTTTATTTTGTTTGTATTGTTTTTTCTGTTTTTGTTTTTTATTTAGTTTTTGTTTGATAGTTGTGTTGTTGTTTTTTTCATGTTTTGTTTAGTTTTTGCTTTTTTGTTTGTTTCGCTTGTTTTGTTTAGTTTGTTTTGTTTTTAATTATATTAGTTTTTGTGTTTTTTTTTTTGTTTTGTTTTGTATGTTTAGTTTTTTTAATTTTCTTTTTTGTTAGTTTTGGTTTTTGTTGTGTTTGTTTATTTAGTTTTTTTTTCAGTTTTTTATTGTGGGGGGTATTTTGTTTGTTTTGTTTGGTTTTGTGCTTTTGTTTTATTTTGTTTGTATTTTTTTGTTTTTGTTTTGTTTTTTATTTAGTTTTTGTTTGATTTTTGCATTGTTGTTTTTTCCATGTTTTGTTTGGTTTTTGTTTTCTTTTTTGTTTGTTTTGCTTGTTAGTTTTGTTTATTTAGTTGTTTTGTTTTTGTTTTGTTTTTTATTTAGTTTTTGTTTGATTTTTGCATTGTTGTTTTTTCCATGTTTTGTTTGGTTTTTGTTTTCTTTTTTGTTTGTTTTGCTTGTTAGTTTTGTTTATTTAGTTGTTTTGTTTTTAATTTTGTTCAATTGTTGTGTTTTTTTTTTTTTGTTTTGCTTTCTTTTTTTAGTATTTGTTAGTTTTGTTTTTTGTTGTGTTTGTTTATTTAGTTTTTTCTGGTTTTTATGTATTTATTTATTGTAGGGGGTATTTTGTGTGTTGGTTTTTGTTTGTTTTGCTTGTTATTTTTAGTTTTATTTCATTTTGTTTGTATTGATTTTTTGATTGCGTTTTTGATTTTTTCGTGTTTTGTTTATTTTGTTTCAATTGTTGCAGTTTTTTTTTTTTTTTTTTTTTTTGATTTTTTTTTTTTTTTTTTTTTGCTTGTTAGTTTTTGTTTGTTTTGGTTTTGGTTGGTTTTTGTTTTGTGTTTGTTTTTTGTTTGTCATTTGTTATGTTTCATTTTGTTTGTTTTGGTTTTGTGTTTGTTTAGATTGCTTTTCTTGTGTTTTTTTTGTTTTGTGTACATGACAGTTATCTGAAGCCTTTTAATGTTTGCATGAACGTAAAATGTCTTTACATACAAGTAAGTCTAATGATAATAAATTATATATTTCATTTGTTTTCAAGTATGGTTGGCTGGATTGTACAGGGGCTCGGACGCATCATACCACAACCAGTAGTGAAACCAAAAGAGGTAATCTGCAAACACTGTCCTCTTTAAACTAGTGTAATGTGTGTAAAAACAAAGAAATACTTCAGTGCTAGTTTCCCATTTACCCATTTCCTCTGTGTTTATTTGCAGGACGGCTCTGATATCGTTCAAAACGGTACGTATTTTTTAACACATCTTTACAAACGCAGATATAATGACTACAGACAGCTTTGCAAGACAGGGTGTTTTGTCCCCCAAGATCATATATTTGAAAATATCAGAGGCATTGCTTTTCTCTCACTGCTTATTTGTAGGTGGAGGTGTTAACTCAGCTCCTCTTCTCCTTCTGTTTCAGGGGAGAAGGCCGTTAAAGCCCCCTAAACATAAGGAGAAGACGACTGGAAGAGTCATTACCTCCACACAGAGACAGCGAGAGACGTTCAGACAGACACACATACTAATATCCTCTAGTTTGATACAGCTACATCAGCTTTGGACATTTGTAGCAGTTCAAAGTACTGTATTCATGTAATCTTCCTTGGTGATTTTTGCTAAAAATGTATTACAGATTCATGTGCTGGCTTGTTAAATGCGATGGTTGTTTAGTGCTTTGATGATTAGGCTACCTCACAGAGACATGCAGTAAACACACAGAGTTTACAATGTCATGTATTGCTTATTTATTTTCTGTCTGCATTTGCACCAACAGTGTTACTAAACATTAAAAATTTCCGCCTTTGATTGGTCAGATATTCCAGCAGGTTTTGAGGAAATCAACTTAGTAGCATTGTCTATGAATGGTAAACCGGGATGGTAGAAAGTTTAACATAACGTTTAGCGTAAAAAAAAAAAAAAAACACTTACTTTCTTTCTCTTTATTTTTGTCTTGTTTTCCAGTATAATATATCTAAACATTCAATCAAGACACAAGCAAAATGACAATATATTAAATCTTGTTTTCTAAAAAATAATTTATCATTAAATTGAGAAAAAAAATCTCCTGAAGGGATAGAAAAAATAAATGTCATTCAAAAGGAAGTTTATTCTTCTTACCCCAATGACAGATATTTTTTCTAGTTTTAAACATAAACTTGCTTTATTTTGACACATTTTTTAGAAAACAAGACTTGATTACTTATGTCATTTTGCTATTTAAGTAAATAAGAGCATTTAGATATTTGTACAGGAAAACAAGACAAAAAATGCTGAGTAAGAAAGTAATTTTTGCAGTGTCAACGAGCACAGTTATATGCAATATGCTTGCCATAAAACAAAAAAGAAAAAGGAAAAAAAAAAAGCCCATAAATCCCCATGCCGCTAAATGCTTTTGCCAATGTTGCCTGCTATAAAAAGCAACAGTTAGTCTAAATGCTTTGAAAAACAAATCGCATGAGCTGTTTTACCATGCTAAGGATGTTAGCAAAGCCACAAATCAATGTGGGGCATTCTTATGCTGTATATTGATGTTATTTATGTTTATGTTTTATTGCTAACACAACACAGGCAGCTACCTTACTTTGTCAGCTGTATGAAACCAATAATAAATAAATGATTTCAAAAAGCAGATTGTTTGTTGTGTGGTCAGAGCATAAATGCGTAAAATGCTTGTAAAAGTGTTTGTGGAAAAAACACTACTGTATTATTTGCAACTGCAGCTAAAAGTTTAATTAATTTTTTTAAATACATTTCTATTTCAGTAAGTTTGAACGCTTTAGGACATATGCCGTAAGTGTTTCATCAGCTAGATTTTAACTTACAAAACGTGCAAATTTTGCCATTGGGGTTTAAATATGTTGCTTCTCAGTACATAATAAAGACATGCAATGAATTAGTAGCTTTAATAATTTAAAAAAGAAGCAAAAATACAGTTTGAACAGCTGCCAATTGCCCAAAACCTCTCTAAAACCATCTAAAACCAAAACAGACCAGACTAATCTGTATAGATATGTTTGGAGACCAGCAAACCACTTTGGGCTTCAGTGGGATCAGTGCTGTAATGCACAGTCTTTGCCATTGGAAGTGACTCTATCTTTCGATTCGGAGGAAATCATGTGCTGCACTGACACAAAAACATTCAGTAGAAAAGGAAAACTATCACAAACATGTCAAATTCTCAGTCTTTGAGTCTAATGTCAGCCTATGACCCGTGATTTTTCCTGTTGTTGGTGTAGTGTGCATCCTGCAGGACCCGTGTGATATGGTTCTGGAGGAGGTGGACCCAGACTGGGAGGCCCAGCAGAGAGAGCAGGGCTCAGGGCAGGATGTCCAGGTGCCGCAGGAGGGCTCATCCCTGCTGCAGGTGCTGCCCAATATCCTGCCGCACGTGCTGGCCATGCAGGAGCAGGAGGACGCAGAGACCCAGACTGAACGCTGGACACCTCTCATCGAGAGCATCAAGAAGGAAGCGGAGGAGACTGCCATAGCAAACATAGAGGAGAGGTGAGAGCAAGTGGTTTGGATCTCAGTCACCTTGTAGTGGATTTAACTATGCTATATTTGCTCCTCTGCCAAGTTTGTATGTTTGGCCACTGACAAAGAAATGATCAGTCTGTAATTTTAATGGTAGGTTTATTTTAACACTGAGAGACAGAATAACAAAAAATCCAGAAAAACATATTTCAAAAAGTTATAAATTGATTTGCATTTTATTGAGTAAAATAAGTATTTGATCCCCTATCAATCAACAAGATTTCTGGCTCCCAGGTGTCTTTTATACAGGCCACGAGCTGAGATTAGGAGCACTCTTCTAAAGGGAGTGCTCCTAATCTCAATTTGTTACCTGTATAAAAGACACCTGTCCACAGAAGCTATCAATCAATCAGATTCCAATCTCTCCACCATGACCAAGACCAAAGAGCTGTCCAAGGATGTCAGGGACAAGTTTGTAGACCTACACAAGGCTGGAATGGGCTACAAGACCATCGGCAAGCAGCTTAGTGAGAGGGTGACAACAGTTGGTGTGATTATTTGCAAATGTAAAAAAAACACAATATAACTATCAATCTCCCTCGGTCTGGGGCTCCATGCAAGATCTCATGATCATGAAAACAGTAAGGAATCAGTCCAGAACTACACAGGAGGATCTTGTCAATGATCTCAAGGCAGTTGGGACCATAGTCACCAAGAAAACAATTGGTAACACACTACTCTGCTCAAGAAAGCACATGTACAGGCCCGTCTGAGGTTTGCCAATGAACATCTAAATGATTCAGAGGAGAACTGGGTGAAAGTGTTGTGGTCAGATGAGACCAAAATCGTGCTCTTTGGCATCAACTCAACTCGCCGTGTTTGGAGGATGAGGAATGCTGCCTATGACCCCAAGAACACCATCCCCACCGTCAAACATGGAGGTGGAAACATTATGCTTTGGGGTGTTTTTCTGCTAAGGGGACAGAACAACTGCACCGCATCAAAGGGACGATGGACAGGGCCATGTACCATCAAATCTTGGGTGAGAACCTCCTCCCCTCAGCCAGGGCAATGAAAATGAGTCGTGGATGGGTATTCCAGCATGACAATGACCCAAAACACACGGCCAAGGCAACAAAGGAGTGGCTCAAGAAGAAGCACAGTAAGGTCCTGGAGTGGCCTAGCCAGTCTCCAGACCTTAATCCCATAGAAAATCTGTGGATTTGTTCGAGTTGCCAAACGTCAGCCTCAAAAACCTTAATGACTCCCACATGAGATGTGTGCAAACCTGCTGGCCAACTACAAAAAATGTCTGACCACTGTGAATGCCAACAAGGGTTTTGCCACCAAGTACTAGGTCATGTTTTGCGAAGGGGTCAAATACTTATTTCACTCCTTAAAAAGCAAATCAATTTATAACATTTTTGAAATGTGTTTTTCTGTTTTTCTGTTGTTATTCTGTCTCTCACTGTTCAAATAAACCTCCCATTAAAATGATGGACTTATCATTTGTTTGTAAGTGGGCAAACGTACAAAATCAAATATTCCCTCACTGCATAATTTAGGAGAACATGAAGCTCATAAGAAATTCAGGTATCAAAATAATTTGTCGCAATTTTGAGTTTCCTAATGAGAAGCTGCTCATAAATACCCCCAGAAGTCATATAGCATTTTTGATCATTTTAATAACATGTGGAGGCATAATATCACTGTGTATGTGTGTGTAGACTGCAGCAGGAGCGTGTGGAAGCAGCTCGTATGGCGGAGGATCTGGCCCGGCAGGCTGCAGAATTGGCCGTCAGACAACTGGAAGAAGAGCACACAGCACAGATCATCATTGACACAAAAACTGAAGAGCCGGACATTGACGATCAGTAAGTCACAAACACAGTACAAACTCAGTGAGGAATTGAGTCATGCCCTGTTCTGTGTTCACTAAGGCTGAGATCTGGGGTGTGATAAACCACAAAGTGGCTACAAAAGTTGTTTGCCACCAATGCGCTGTCTCTATCTTTTATACTGTCCCTTTCTCTCTCACACACATACACATGCATAAACACACTAACAGTGTTTTCAGAATTCACCTGTTCACTGTTTGTTTTAACAAAGACTGCCAAATATCCAGGAGGAAGAGAATGAAGAAGATCCAGAGTAAGTGTTTCCCCTCCATTACGCTCTAGCTCCTTGCTTTCTGCCAGGGTCCAAAATTAACACATTTGCCAAATAACAAAAACAGGAACAATAGTCTTTGGTCTAGAATTAGAGTTTAATAGTGTAGATTTTAGTCTATTTCTATTAGCTTTGTGGTCCTCTGTATGCTTTATAACAATACATTACAATACAATACAATCTACTAAAGAAAACAGGTTGTGTGTCTAAAGATTTACCTCAAAACTATTTTAACTTTTTTAAGCCCCCCCAAAAAAACATTACTGTTCAAAATTTAAGTAAGAATTTTGAAAGAAGATTATGTTCACCAAAAATGCAGTAAAATATTTTCATACAATGTAAAATAACTGTTTACTTATTGAACATGAATTGTAATTTATTCCTGTTATTAAAGCTGAATTTTCAGTATCATTACTTCAGTTTTCCTCCAGAAATCATTCTAATTTGCTCAAAAAAACATTTAATTTGTATCATTAATGTTGAAAACAGTTGTGCTCAGTTGTGAAAACCGTGATCATTAAGGATTTTTTGAACAGCATTTATTTAAAGTAGGTATTTTTTGCAACATTATACATGCAACATTATTAATGTTACTTTTGATCAATTTAATCTGTTGTTGCTGAAAAAAGTGTTTGTTTCTTTTTAAAAGAAAATAAATAAATAAATAAATAAATACTGACCCCAAAATTTTGGATGGTGATTTATAAAAAATACAAATAATATATTAACAAAATCACGTCTTATCTATATATTTTTCTTTTTTAACCGATAAATTAAATTAAATTATTAAATTCAATTCAATTCAATTAATTAAATTTTATATAATGTAATATGATATAATATAATGTAAATTAAATAAAATTGTATATGATGCTGCAAGTGACCCAATGTCTTTTGGTCTTGGTCACTAATCTGTGGTACACTAAAACAAATTTTCACTCTATAATTAATACATTTTATAATTAACAAAGACATGCCATGAAACATAAACATACAATTAAATGCCAAGTTTTGAAACAAAAAAAAATTGTGTTGTCTTTTTAAGCATATTAAATATTATACTGTAATTATAATAAATATTATTGTAATAATATTTACAACTTCAAATAGTTTTTTAGTGTATGATTAATAATCACAAATCCTATATATTTTCTACATTTATAGATTTTTTAAATTATTGTAAAATGCAGTTTCATGGTCGATTTAAAATAAATAAATAAATTAATAATAAAAAAGCATGGCTAGTACCTATTTCACTTTCCATTCGCAGGTGTGGCAAAAAAAAATAAAAAATTATTTTGAACTCTGCTTCCAGCCTTCAGTGCTGCAACTTTCCTCACAGCAGAGTGAATGATAATATGATAAAATAAGTGGATCCGAGTTCTTGCTTGCTTCTCTTTACTGCTGTACCGTTATTTTACTATACTATTTTAATATTTTACTCGCCATACAGGTTACAGCCGCTCCATGAAGAGAGCGAGGAGGAGAATGAGGATAGTAAGATCACAGAGTAAGGCCTTCATCCTCAGAGCTATGCAGCAAAGAGCTAGCAGCCTGTGCATTACACTACCTTAGTAGTTGATTTGACATGTCAAACAGTAATAGCAGGGTCCTTTAACACAACATTATACTTCATTAAAGCTGCAGCACATGCTTTAGTTGCTGTTTATATCTACACAGCCTCCACGCTGCCTTTACAGTTCCTGTAAAACTAGTTTGAAAAAGTAGAGCATGTACTCTTTGTCATAATCTTTGAGCATTGTCTTTATATATCAGGTATATATTGATATACAAAATATCTTGAATAACTTTCATTTGATATTCAATAAACATCTTAATACATTTGTTTTAAAAAGGTAATTATGTATAATCCTAATATTGTAATATTGTGAAATATTGTTAAATGTAATTTATTCCTCAGATGCAAAGCTGAATTTTTCTTTAGTGTCACATGATTCTTCAGAATTAATTACTAAAAACCTTTGGCCAGTAATATACATTAAAAAAAAATTTAAATTAGAGAGATGTTTCTTTAAATCAAAGCAAATGTCTTCTGAACGTTGTCACAGTCTGTAAAAAAACCATTGCAAATTCAGAGGTGTCCCACTTTTGAGTACTTTGTTATTTAGGGTATGATGTTAGATGCTTAATTTAGGCTTCATCCCGCTTTACCACGTCACTATAAAGCATCCTGTCTGAAAACCAGAACAGCTGATGCCAAAAAAGCTTCTAGGCCAAAGCACTTAAGTAGAAGTAGAACAGAGTTTCAGTCTTGCTGATGCTGCTGCATATTGCAGTGCTGAATTCAG